>NC_142871.1:120215151-120518181 GCF_051225735.1 Oryctolagus cuniculus
GAGCCAGGTACTTCTCCTGGTCTCCCATGGGGTGCAGGGCCCAAGCACTTGGGCCATCCTCCACTGCACTCCCTGACCACAGAAGAGAGCTGGCCTGGAAGAGGGGCAACTGGGACAGAATCTGGTGCCCTGACCAGGACTAGAACCCAGTGTGCCGGCCCCGCAAGGCGAAAGATTAGCCTCATGAGCTGCGGCACCCGCCCAATAGTCTCTTAGTAGAGTCCTTTGGATCCCCTAAATAAAGAATCATATCATCTGCAACAAGGGATAGTTTGACTTCTTCCTTCCTTATTTGTATCCCTTTAATTTCTTTTTCTTGTGTAATGGCTCTGGCTTAAATTTCCAGAATTATATTGAATAGCAGTGGTGAAAGTGGGCATCCCTGTCTGGTACCAGATCTCGGTGGAAATGTTTTCCCCATTCCATAGGATTCTGACCATGACTTTTCCATAAATTACATTGATTGTATTGAGGAATGTTCCATCTCTACCCAATTTGCTTTGAGTTTTCATCATGAAAGCGTGCTGTATTTAATCACATGCTTTCTTGGCGTCTATTGAGAAAATCATGTGATTTTTCTTCTGCAGTCTGTTAATGTGGTGTATCCCATTGATTGATCTGGGAACATTGAACCATCTCTGCATACCAGGGATAAATCCCACTTGCTCTGGGTGGATGATCTTTCTGATGTGTTGTTGCATTATATTGGCCAGTATTTTATTGAGGATTTTTGCGTCTATGTTCATCAGGGATACTAGTCTGTAATTTTCTTTCAATGCTGCATCTTTTTCCGGCTTAGGATTTAAGATGATGCTGGCTTCATAGAAAGAATTTGGGAGGATTCCCTCTTTTTCGATTGTTCTGAATAGTTTGAGAAGAATTGGAGTTAGTTCTTTAAATGTCTGGTAGAATTCAGCAGTGAATCCATCTGGTCCTGGGCTTTTCTTTGTTGGGAGGGCCTTTATTACTGTTTCAGTTTCAGTCTCCGTTATGGGTCTGTTTAGGTTTTCTGTGTCTTTCTGGTTCAATTTACGTAGGTTGCATGTGTCCAGGAATCTATCCATTTTTGATAGGTTTTCCTGTTTGCTGGCATACAAGTCCTTGTAGTAATTTCTGATGATTCTTTTTATTTCTGTGGTGTCTGTTGTTACATTTCCTTTTTCATCTCTGATTTTATTGATTTGGGTCTTTTCTTTTTTTAGTTAGTTGGGCCAATGGGGCGTCAATTTTGTTTATTTTTTCAAAAAAAGCTCTTCCTTTGGCTGATCTTTTGAAATTTTTTTATTCAATCCTGTTCATTTCTTCTCTGATTTTAATTATTTCTCTTCTCCTACTAGTTTTGTGTCTGATTAACTGCAGTTTTTCTAGATCCTTGAGGTGCATTGAAATCTCATTTATTTGGTGCCTTTCCAATTTCTTGATGTAGGCACCTATTGATATAAACTTTCCTCTTAACACTGCTTTTGCTGTAATCCATAAGTTTCGATATGTTGTGCTGTTATCCTCATTTACTTCCAGAAAGTTTTTGATTTCTCTTTTGACTTCTTGTATAACCCCCTGTTCATTTAGTAGCATGTTGTTCGGTCTCTATGTGTTTGCATATGCTCTAGGGATTCCTGAGTTGCTAATTTCCAGCTTCATTCCACTGTGGGCTGTAAGCTGCATGGTATGATTCTAATTCTTTTGAATTTACTGAGACTTGCTTTATGGCTTAGTGTGTGGTCAATCCTAGAGAAGGTTCCATGTACTGCTGAGAAGAATGTAAATTCTTTAAGTGTAGAATGAAAAGTTCTGTAGATATCTGTTAGATCCATTTGTGTTATAGTGTAGATTAAATCTACTGTCTCCTTGTTGATCTTCTGTCCGGTTAATCTGTCTATTTCTGAAAGTGGAGTATTGAAGTACCCCAATACTATTGTATTAGAGTCTAAGTCTCCCTTTAAGTCCCCTAACATATCTTTTAAATAAACCGGTGCCCTGTAATTAGGTGCATATACATTTATAATAGTTACATCTTCCTGTTGAATTGATCCCTTAATCATTATACAGTATCCCTCTTTGTCTCTCTTAACAGTTTTTGTGTTAAAGTTTATTTTGTCTGATATTAAGATGGCTATGCCATCTCTTTTTTTGTTTCTGTTGTCAAGGAATATCTTTTTCCAACCTTTCACTTTCAGTCTGCATGCATCTTTGTTGGAAAGATGTGTTGCCTGTAAGCAGCAAATAGATGGGTTTTGTTCCTTAATGCATTCAGCCAGTCTGTGTCTTTTAACTGGAGAGTTGAGCCCATTAACGTTCAATGTGACTATTGATAAGTAGTAACTTTGCCCTGCCATTTTCCCATAGATATTTCTAATATATGCTTGGAGTTTCCTGTTATCTTTACTGGGAGATTTTCTTCCTTTACCTTCTTTCATATTGATGGCTGTGTTTCTGTGTTTCTGAGTGTAGCACATCTTTAAGTATCTTTGCAGAGCTGTACAAGTGGTGACAAATTCTTTCAATTTCTGTTTGCTATGAAAGGTCTTTATTTCACCTTCATTCACAAATGAGAGCTTAGCAGGATATTATATTCTGGGCTGGCAATTTTTCTCTCTTAGCACCTGGGCTATATCTCGCCATTCCCTCCTAGCCTGTAGTGTTTCTGATGAGAAGTCATCTGTGAGTCTAATTGGAGATCCTCTGAGAGTTATCTGGCATTTCTCTCTTGCAAATTTTAGGATCTTTTCTTTATGTTTCACTGTGGTGAGTTTAATTACAACGTGTCATGGTGAGGATCTCTTCTGGTCATGTTTATTAGGGGTTCTATGGGCTTCCTGTACTTGGATGTCTCTCTCCTTCTCCAAACCCGGAAAGTTCTCTGCTAGTATCTCACTAAAAAGGCCTTCTAATCCTTTCTCTCTCTCCATGCCTTCAGGAACCCCTAGAACCCGAATGTTGGGTTTTTTTAATAGTACCCTGTAGATTCCCAACAATATTTTTTAGATTTCTAATTTCCTCTTCTTTTCTTTGGTTTGACTGTATCCTTTCCTGTTCTCTGTCTTCTAAGTCTGATATTCTCTCTTCTGCTTCACCCATTCTGTTTTTAAGGCTCTCTAATGTGTTTGTCATTTGATCTAATGAGCTCTTCATTTCATTTTGATTTCTCTTCACTATCACACTTTCCTGTTCTACTAGATTCTGCGTTTCATTTTGATTCTTCCTTAAAATTTCATTTTCATGAGAGAGATTTTCAATCCTGTCCAATAAGGATTTCTGTAGTTCAAGGATTTGCTTTTGAAAACTTCTAAATGTTCTTATCATAAATTTTTGAAATCCGTATCTTGCATTTCTTCTATCTCATCATCTTCATAATCTTGGCTTGGGGTGTTTTGTTTATTTGGAGGCGTCATAGTGTCATCGTTGATCTTGTTCCCTCGATTTCTGTGTTTATTGCTTGGCATGGTTAATTCTTTTTCCCTCACTGTGAGGTGTTTTTTTTTATATATATATACTATGTCTGTGTTAAGTGGACTGCCTGCTGTTGGAGGAGCCTTGGAGGCTTGAGATGGGTGTGGCCTGAGAGCTCTGCTTGGTTCTTCAGGGTTACAGGTGTGCAAAAGTAATGCATGGTGAATCTCTGTTTATTTATTTATTCATTTATTTATTTTATTTTATTTTTTATTCAGGAGGTAAGTAATACTGCAAGGCTGAGCAGAATGGATGGTATTTAGTTTCAGATCTCTGGCTTCTACCCAAAGAGTCTGTGCAGGCTCCGTTTCTCCTGCGGACTCCCACTGGGTTGCCTAGGCTACTGAATTGTAGCCTTAACTCTCCCCTTTTATTATGTATATCCCAGCTCTTTGTCTCTTGCATGCCTTTGCAAGGTTGGCGGAGAGAGGAACTTGTCTGTATGCCCTCACCTTTTTTTTTTTATTTTTTAATTTTTTTTCCTTTCTCTCCTGTAGTCTGTTGAACTTTCCCGCTTCAAAGCCTGCTTCCCTCTAAAATTCTGTCTGCCGTTTCCCCGCCAATGTCTCTGGTTACTGAGCTCACCTCCGCTTCCAGCGCCGATGTGTGGACTCGGAGCCCTGGGCGTCCCTCCTCTCCCCGCTGGTGTCTGTGTCACATCGACTCCCCTTCCCGCACTGGCCTCAGACTCTGCGGCTCCCGCGGTTCGGCTTCCATGCGGTGGGCAACCCTGCTCTCCCAGTAGGTCCTCTGAGTCACCGCCACTAGCTCCGGAAGAGTTTCCTCTGCAATTTTTTTTCCTGATCCTTTTTCTGAGGCTACCGTAACTCCGCTTTTATTAAACTAAATTTTCCCGGACTATCGGTGCGTGCCCTCTCTATTCTGCCATCTTCTAAAACTGCCAGTTTCTTTTGCTATTTTTTCTTTTGCAGTTATTTTTCAATGAAAGAACTATGAAATTATGTACAAATTGATTTTTACTCATGAAAGAGTTGGGAATTCATGTTCTAGCAAATGGAAGAGTAAGTTTTTCATTATATGGATAATTTAGTCAAGTTAAATTTAATTTACATGCTAACTTTAGAAGTTGGACGAGTTGTGGACTTTTCTTTTTTGTTTTTATTTGACAGGCAGAGTTATAGAAAGTGAGAGAGAGACAGGGAGAAAGGCCTTCCTTCCATTGGTTCACTCCCCAAATGGCTGCCATGGCCAGAACTACGCCAATCCGAAGCCAGGAGCCGGGTGCTTCCTCCAGGTCTCCCATGTGGGTGCAGGGGCCCAACCACTTGGGCCATTCTCTGCTGCCCTCCATGGCCACAGCAGAGAGCTGGACTGGAAGAGGGGCAACCAGGACTAGTACCCAGCACCCCAACCGGGACTAGAACCTAGGGTGCTGGTGCCACAGGTAGAGGATTAGCCAGGTGAGCCACGGCACCAGCCCAATGGACTTTTCTTTCCTACTGCCTTTATAAAATTCTCAGTTGTGAAAATCAAATTTAGTGTGAATAAAACAAAACATAAGAAAATAATAGAAGTTTGTCTCATAAGCTTATTAACCTAAGTGAGCTATCAAACATGGACATATAGACAAACATGTCTATTCATATTTTATTATATCTGCATTTATTTTCAGATATGGCCTCTTTTATTCAGCTTAATATTTTTTACAGATCTATCTATTCATTCGAAAGGCAGAGTTACACACACACAGAGAAAGAGAGAGAGAGAGAGAGAGAGAGAACTTCCATCTACTGGATCACTCCCAAAATAGCTATACCAAACGGGCTGGGCCAGGCAGATGAAGCCAGGAACTGGGAGCTTCTTGAAGGTCTCCCACATGGGTTTAGGGCACCAAGGACTTGGAACATCCTCTGCTGCTTTCCCAGGTGTAGTAGCAGAGAGCTGGATTGGAAGTGGAGCAGCCAGGATTCAAACAGATGCTCATAAAGGATATTGGTGCTGCAGGCTGTGGCTTAAACTCACTGTGCCACAGCACTGGGTCCTTAAGCTTAGTATTTACCTGGCCTTCTTCCTCCAGTTCACTGTAGTGGTTTCAATGTCAGAAACTTTGGACAGGACAGAAAATCTCTCTCATGAAAATGAAATCTTAAGGAGGAATCAAAATGAAATGAGGAATTTAGTAGAACATGAAATTGTGATATTGAAGAGAAATCAAACTGAAATGAAGAATTCAATAGATCAAATGACAAACGCATGTGACAGCCTTAAAAACAGATTCAGTGAGATAGAAGAGAGAATATCAGACTTAGAAGACAGAGCACAGGAAAGTATACAGTCAAACCAAAGAAAAGAAGAGGAAATTAGAAATCTACCAGTAAAAGAGCATGGGAAGCTCAAAGCATATACTAGAAAATATCTCTGGGAAAATGGCAGGGCAAAGTCACAATGTATCAATAGTCACATTAAACGTGAATGGCCTGAACTATCCAGTTAGAAGACACCGATTGGCTGACTGGCTTAAGGAACAACACCCAACTATTTGTTGCCTACAAGAAACACATCTCTCTAACAAAGATGTATGCAGACTGAAAGTGAAAGGTTGGAAAAAGATATTCCATGCCAACAAAAAAAAACAAAAAAAAAGCAGGTGTAGCCATATTAATATCAGACAAAATAAACTTTTTTTTTTTTTTTTTGGACAGGCAGAGTGGACAGTGAGAGAGGGACAGAGAGAAAGGTCTTCCTTTGCCGTTGGTTCAGCCTCCAATGGCCGCCACAGCTGGCACACTGTGGCCAGCACACTGCGCTGATCCGAAGGCAGGAGCCAGGTGCTTCTCCTGGTCTCCCATGGGGTGCAGGGCCCAAGCACTTGGGCCATCCTCCACTGCACTCCCGGGCCACAGCAGAGAGCTGGCCTGGAAGAGGGCAACCTGGACAGAATCCGGCGCACTGACCGGGACTAGAACCTGGTGTGCCGGTGCCGCAAGGCGGAGGATTAGCCTAGTGAGCCGCGGCGCCAGCCTCAAAATAAACTTTAATACAAAAACTGTTAAGAGAGACAAAGAGGGGCACTATATAATGATTAAGGGTTCAATTCAACAGGAAGGTGTAACTATTATAAATGTATATGCACCTAATTACAGGGCACCGGTCTATTTAAAAGATATGTTAAGGGACTTAAAGGGAGACTTAGATTCCAATACAATAGTACTGGGGGACTTCAATACTCCACTCTCAGAAATAGATAGATCATCTGGACAGAAGATCAACAGGGAAACAGCAGATTTAATCGACACTATTGCCCAAATGGATCTAACAGATATCTACAGAACTTTCAATCCTACATCTAAAGACTTTACATTCTTCTCAGCAGCTCATGGAACCTTCTCTAGGATTGATCACATACTAGGTCATAAAGCAAGTCTCAGCAAATTTAAAAGAATTAGAATCATATCATGCAGCTTCTCAGACCACAGTCGAATGAAGCTGGAAATTAGCAACTCAGGAATCCCTAGAGCATATGCAAACACATGGAGACTGAACAACATGCTCCTGAATGAACACTGGGTCATTCAAGAAATCAAAAGAGAAATCAGAAACTTTCTGGAAGTAAATGAGGATAACAACACAACATATCAAAACTTATGGGATACAGCAAAAGCAGTATTGAGAGGCAAGTTTATAGTAATACGGGCCTATACCAAGAAATTGGAAAGAAACCAAATAAATGAGCTTTCAGCGCATCTCAAGGACCTAGAAAAACTGCAGCAAACCAGACCCAAATCTAGTAGGAGAAGAGAAATAATTAAAATCAGAGAAGAAATCAACAGGATTGAATCCAAAAAAAATTACAAAAAATCAGCCAAGCGAAGAGCTGGTTTTTTAAAAAAATAAACAAAATTGACACCCCACTGGCCCAACTAACTAAAAAAAGAAGAGAAAAGACCCAAATCAATAAAATCAGAGATGAAAAAGGAAACATAACAACAGACACCACAGAAATAAAAAGAATCATCAGAAATTACTACAAGGACTTGTATGCCAGCAAACAAGAAAATCTATCAGAAATGGATAGATTCCTGGACACATGCAATCTTCCTAAATTGAACCATGAAGCCATAGAAAACCTAAATAGGCCCATAAGTGAAACAGA
Organism: Oryctolagus cuniculus; assembly: GCF_051225735.1. Taxonomy (NCBI): domain Eukaryota; kingdom Metazoa; phylum Chordata; class Mammalia; order Lagomorpha; family Leporidae; genus Oryctolagus; species Oryctolagus cuniculus. Next base: position 120,222,716 of record NC_142871.1, read on the forward strand.
AATTGAAACAGTAATAAAGGCCCTCCCAACAAAGAAAAGCCCAGGACCAGATGGATTCACTGCTGATTTCTACCAGACATTTAAAGAAGAACTAACTCCAATACTTCTCAAACTATTCAGAACAATCAAAAAAGATGGAATCCTCCCAAATTCTTTCTATGAAGCCAGCATCACCTTAATCCCTAAGCCAGAGAAACATGCAGCATGGAAAGAAAATTATAGACCAATATCCCTGATGAACATAGATGCAAAAATCCTCAATAAAATTCTCGCCAATAGAATACAACAACACATCAGAAAGATCATCCACCCAGACCAAGTGGGATTTCTCCCTGGTATGCAGGGATGGTTTAATGTGCGCAAGAGAATCAATGTGATACACCACATTAACAGACTGCAGAAGAAAAACCATGTGATTATCTCAATAGATGCCGAGAAAGCATTGAATAAATTTCAACACTCTTTCATGATGAAAACTCTAAGCAAATTGGGTATAGAAGGAACATTCCTCAATATAATCAAAGCAATTTATGAAAAACCCATGGCCAGCATCCTATTGAATGAGGAAACGTTGGAAGCATTTCCACTGAGATCTGGTACCAGACAGGGATGCCCACTCTCACCACTACTATTTAACATAGTTCTGGAAGTTTTAGCCAGAGCCATCAGACAAGAAAAAGAAATTAAAGGGATACAAATTGAGAAGGAAGAAGTCAAACTATCCCTCTTTGCAGACGATATGATTCTTTACCTAGAGGATCCAAAGAACTCTACTAAGAGACTATTAGACCTCATAGAGGAGTTTGGCAAAGTGGCAGGATATAAAATCAATGCACAAAAATCAACAGCCTTTGTATACACAAGCAATGCCGTGCCTGAGAAAGAACTGCTAAGATCAATTCCATTCACAATAGCTACAAAAACAATCAAATACCTTGAAATAAACTTAATCAAGGGTGTTAAATATCTCTACGATGAGAATTACAAAATCTTAAAGAAAGAAATAGAAGAGGATACCAAGAAATGGAAAAATCTGCCATGCTCATGGATTGGAAGAATCAACATCATCAAAATGTCCATTCTCCCAAAAGCAATTTATAGATTCAACGCAATACCAATTAAGATACCGAAGACCTTCTTCTCAGATCTAGAAAAAATGATGCTGAAATTCATATGGAGACACAAGAGACCTCGAATAGCTAAAGCAATCTTGTACAACAAAAACAAAGCCAGAGGCATCACAATACCAGATTTCAGGACATACTACAGGGCAGTTGTAATCAAAACAGCATGGTACTGGTACAGAAACAGATGGATAAACCAATGGAACAGAATAGAAACACCAGAAATCAACCCAAGCATCTACAGCCAACTTATATTTGATCAAGGATCTAAAACCAATTCCTGGAGCAAGGACAGTCTATTCAATAAATGGTGTTGGGAAAACTGGATTTCCACGTGCAGAAGCATGAAGCAAGACCCCTACCTTAAACCTTACACAAAAATCCACTCAACATGGATTAAAGACCTAAATCTACAGCCTGACACCATCAAGTTATTAGAGAACATTGGAGAAACCCTTCAAGATATTGGCACAGGCAAAGAATTTCTGGAAAAGACCCGGTAGGCACAGGCAGTCATAGCCAAAATCAACTATTGGGATTGCATCAAATTGAGAAGTTTCTGTACTGCAAAAGAAATAGTTAGGAGAGTGAAGAGACAACCAACAGAATGGGAAAAAATATATGAAAACTATGCAACAGATAAAGAGTTAATAACGAGAATCTACAAAGAGATCAAGAAACTCCACAAAAACAAAACCAACAACCCAATTAAGAGATGGGCCAAGGACCTCAATAGACATTTTTCAAAAGAGGAAATCCAAATGGCCAACAGGCACATGAAAAAATGTTCAAGGTCACTAGCAATCAGGGAAATGCAAATCAAAACCACAATGAGGTTTCACTTCACCCCGGTTAGAATGGCTCACATTCAGAAATCTACCAACAACAGATGCTGGCGAGGATGTGGGGAAAAAGGGACACTAACCCACTGTTGGTGGGAATGCAAACTGGTCAAGCCACTATGGAAGTCAGTCTGGAGATTCCTCAGAAACCTGAATATAACCCTACCATTCAACTCGGCCATCCCACTCCTTGGAATTTACCCAAAGGAATTTAAATTGGCAAACAAAAAAGCGGTCTGCACCCTAAGGTTTATTGCAGCACAATTCACAATAGCTAAGACCTGGAATCAACCCAAATGCGCATCAACGGTAGACTGGATAAAGAAATTATGGGATATGTACTCTTTAGAATACTATACCGCAGTAAGAAACAACGAAATCCAGTCATTTGCAACAAAATGGAGGAATCTGGAACACATCATGCTGAGTGAAATAAGCCAGTCCCAAAGGGACAAATACCATATGTTCTCCCTGATCGGTGACAACTGACTGAACACCAAAAAGGAAACCTGTTGAAGTGAAATGGACACTATAAGAAACGGTGACTTGATCAGCATAGCCCTGACTGTTAATGAACAACTTAATACATTATCCCTCTTAGTAGTTTTTTTTGTCTGTTCTACTTAATATGACTGGTTTAATTCTGTAATTAATACACAGTTATTCTTAAGTGTTGAAATCTAACTGAAATGTGATCCCTGTTAAACCTAAGAGTGGGAATAAAAGAGGGAAGAGATTTACAATTTGGGACATGCTCAAGCTGACTTGCCCCAAATGGTAGAGTTAGAAACATACCAGGGGACTCCAGTTCAATCCCATCAAGGTGGCATGTACCAATGCCATCTCACTAGTCCAAGTGATCAATTTCAGTTCACAATTGATCATAATGAAAGGACTAAGAGTCAAAGGGAGCACATAAACAAGTCTAGTACCTGCTAATACTAACCGATAGAATAAATAAAGGGGAGAGTGAGCCAACATGGGAAGTGAGATACTCAGCAGACTCGTAGAATGGTGGATGTCCTAAACAGCACTCTGGCCTCAGAATCAGCCCTAAAGGCATTCTGATCTGGCTGAAAAGCCCATGAGAGTATTTTAGGCATGGAAAGCCAAGACACTCTGGCAAAAAAAAAAAAAAAAAAAAAAAAAAAAAAAAAAAAAAAAAAAAAAAACACCTAAATGAAAGATCTCTGTGAGTGAGATCCCAGTGGAAAGAACAGGTCTTCAAAGAAGGAGGTACCTTTCTCTGAAGGGAGGAGAGAACCTCCACTTTGACTATGACCTTGTCTAAACAAGATAAGAGTCGGAGAACTCAAGGGGCTGCCATAGCCTTGGAAACTCATGACTGGAGCATAGGGAGATCGCTGATGCCATAAACAGGAGTGTCAATTTGTAAATTCAACAACAGGAGTCACTGTGCACTTACTCCTCATGTAGGATCTCTGTCCTTAATGTGCTGTACATTGAGGCTTAATGCTATAATGAGTACTCAAACAGTATATTTCACTTTGTGTTTCTATGGGGGTGAAAACTATTGAAATCTTTACTTAATGTATACTAAACTGATCTTCTGTTAAAAAAAAAAGAAGAAATTATCAATTCCAACTTGACTCTCACTGGGATTAAACATGACAATAGGTCTGATCTGATTTCATCATCATTTAAAAAATCATCTATTATTTTTCACTTTATGTTTCTGTGTGGGAGCAAACTGTTGAAATCTTTACTTAATGTATGCTAAACTGATCTTCTTTATATAAAGAGAATCGAAAATGAAAAAAAAAAGAAACTGGCAGTTTTAGGGTTCAAAGAGCATAAGAAATTATATTATGACATGAAATAATCTATTTTCCCATAAATACATGCACCAATATGTCTATATACATGTGCCTGCAGATAAATAGATACCAGAAATTATTATTAATCCAATCTATGGAAAATGTTTTGTAAGTTTTTTCTCACCAACTTCTTCTCACTAGCTTCCTACTGGATCATAGCAAACCCTAGCATAGATAGGTTTATAAAATGTTCACAAACTTGATAATTCGTAGTATCGTATACAATGCAGAACGTATGAAAGTTGTTAGTAGTCAGCTTTTCATTAATAAATTGAGATGCCTGAGACTCTGCCAGTTATAAGGGAAAGCTGTTTATTTTGGCTCATAATTTTGTAGGCTGAAAGTCCAAGAACAGGAAGGTCCACTGATTCGGCCTCTGGTAAGGACCTAGTAGAGGGTAGCATCATGGAAAAGTGAGAGATCAATTCACAAAACAATAATCAAAGTGAAGGGAGGCACCAGGTTTGCTCTTTTTATGACAACATCCTCTCTCCGTGTTTCTCTCTCTCTCCTCTCTCTCTCTCTCTCTCTCTCTGTGTTTGTTTGTATGTGTGTGTGTATGTCTCCCTCCCAACAACAATTTTTCTTGCAAGAACTAATTCAGGGTCCCATGACAACTACTGTAATCTGTGGCCAAAGGGCAGGGCCACCTACGGCCTAAGGTGTTTTCACTAATCTCTATCTCTTAAGGGTCCAATCACTATCAGTTCACCATAGTGAACTCAAAGCCTCCAATACATGAACCCTTGGGAAACAAGCAACATTCAAACCATAGCAAAAGTCAAATAAATGTTGCTTTCCTCATCCACATCATGAAATAATTCATATGTGCTGGAGTCTATCAATACTAGCAATCTTCTCCTACTCGTCAGCAAGGAATGGTATTTTGCAACTCTGTTGTCAGAGCTAAGCAAATCATCATGAGGCTGAAAAAAGGAACAGTGGCCCAGGTAGCCACCACTTAGGTGAAGAATTGACCTTCTAGCTATGGAACCAGGAACTTAATGATACCTGGTCAGGAATTTATCTACTTAACTCCAACAGCTTCTGGAGATGTTATGAGTTCTAATTGTGACCAGAGTGATTACGATGGTAATGATTCTTTCCTCCAGTCAACTGGCCCTATCTCTGTTTATTCAGTTGAAATTTTATTTTCTCTGTATCTTATTTTTATCCCTTGCTGTTAGAAATTCCAGTTGAGTCTCCAAATTAATCAGCTTTTTACTACTTTACCTAAAACATTGGGAGGGAAGAAGATTCATTTTAGCTTGCAGTTTAGAGGTTCACAGTCCAAGATCAGGTGGCTGCCCATTAGTCTGATTTCTGGTGGAAGCTGTCAACAGTAGGGGAAGTACAGAGGAGTAATCACATGGCATCCAGGAAGAAGAGAGACACAGGGAGCACACTGTTCTGTTCTCTTTATGGTCTTTGTAAGGTGATCATGATTCAATCATGAGTTCTATCTTGGCAGCCTAATCCAATCCAATCATTTCCCAAAGGCTCCTGTTTCAGAAGCCATACACACATCAAGCCTCTACCCTAATCTATCAATCAGTTAGCATTAGTGTATTAGCCATTACCACAAGACTATAATGATCAAACATTTGCATGAATTGAGGAGCCAAAATCTAATTAATAGCATAAGGAATTGAAATTTTAGTCTCAGAAAGTCTTATCTCTCAGAAAGTCTCAAGGATCATTTTGTATATCCTTTGTATATACAGTCTTGATTAATTTTTAATGTCAATTAGTCCTAAGAAAAAGGAATAACAAAATTACTTGTACATCCTATAAACTCATTCATAGGCCACAATTGTATACACAGGATGAATAAAAGAAACAGGGCAAATGAAACAAATCTCCATTATGCTAATTTATTAAGTTATTAAATGACTAATTTGACAATTCAGAAGCTGGGAAAACCAGAATCTTATATATAAAGACTACTCTTCTTGGCACATGAGGGAAACTTAAAAATAAATGAAAGTTATTCACGGAATTTGGAGGGAGGAGAAGGCAATAGTTAAATCCTTCTTCTACGTAAATGCTAACTCAGTAATTCCTAGGTTTTAACTACTTTTGGAAATACACATATAAACTACAATATTCTCACTTTCCCTTTTTCTTGGTTTCCATTTAACCACATTCCCACTTTCATAATAAAATTTTAAACTGCAGTTATGCATCAAAATATGATTTTAAGCTTCATACTTGCTACATTAAAAGAGACAATATTGTATCACTCAGTTTTCTAACTTTGAAATTGAACTTTAAAATTTCTACTTAATATAGGTTACATTCAGTTTTATTAACTTAAGACGCTGAAGTACTGTTAACTACCACAAAACTAAACAGCATCTTGCAAAATTCTCCATTTAAGAGTTGCGGTGATAATGAATTACAGACTTTCCTATGACTCAGAGAGATATAAAATGAGCCCCTCATTTCACAGACTGTGGGAGAAAAAAGAAAAGCCATCAAGGTTGGAATATTCAGATACTTTGGTGTCGCTTGCCCAGGAGGGAATTTTCTATATGACAACACTTAAGTTATGAGTCTTATTTTGGATGTTTTTCTTTGGGTATTTTTCTCTTAGTGACTAATAAGGTAGAAGTTTGTCTGAGGAAAGAGGTTTTCCTAGAAGCAGGTAAATCAGAAAGTTAGGCAAAGATTCATAATGATGAATTCCTCCTCTTGTGGGATCACATTGCCTAAATTTGAATTTCATCTTGACTGTTTTTAGATATGGGGTTTGAACATAAACCATCAACTCTCTAAGCCTCAATGTATAACATATAAATAGGACTTAACTACTTATTTGACGTAAGTTTGATTTGAGATAACCCAAGTATAATTCATATGCATCATCTGATATATAATAATAATTATCAGTGATGCTAAAAATAATATTGGGAATCATTATTACTATAATAATGTCTATAATACTATAATTATTTACATTATATTACATTTTATTATTTTAATTATATGTATATGTGTGTGTCTGGTGAAGTCAAATTGTAATAATAAGAAATCTATTTGCCTGTAGAATGTGAAAAAGAGTAAAATATCTTCAAATGTGGATAGGATTGAGAAGATTCAAGAAAGAATTTCTAAAGGAAGTAGACAGCCCTGAAGCAATTCAACCTTTCAGTTTCTGCTTTGTTCTTTGTCTATGCCCTCTGGGTAAAAAGAGAAAGTAGGACTAGTCTGAGCTGGTCAGATGATCCAGAATCATTAGACAACTTGACATAAGAAGTCCATGGGTTCTATAATAAGACCAAGATAACTTGATGGTAAAATTCAAAGCCATGGAACTTAAACTACAGTGCACAAGATGCTTCCCAAATCATAATTAATCTGCCTCTTAGAGAAGGAAAAAAGCTTAACACAAAAAGATGAATTAAAGTAATATCTGTATGTACATATAAAAACCTCTAAGTTAAAAAGTACTTCTACAAAGCTAAATCTTCAGAAAATGAAAATATCAAAAAAACATCTCATACACACACACACACAAACACACACACAAACACACCTCCCAGTCATATCTCCAGCTACTAATCCAATAACATGAGGTGGAATCCCAAATCTATTGCTCTAATTTTTGCTTATTTCCTTAGTTCAAGATGTAAGTATACCTCTTGGATATCTGTTTAAAAATTCTGTGGCTTTCTTAAACTCAATCCTGTCAGCAAAATTCCGTCTTTTCTCTTTGTTTCTTTTTCATAAATTGATGTCTTCTATATTGTTTATGATCACTTTTAACATTATATTCCCAATAAAGAATATATCTCTATTATCTTTGTCCTCCAAAAGAATATCTATTCCAGTTCATAAATAGCTCTTGGAATTTTTCTTTCCATTCTTACTGACACTGTATAGGTTAAGCTTTCAGTGTTTGCTTTAACTTTCCCACATCTATGTAAAATTGCTTACAATAATTCCTACTTTTAAGGCTAGTTCTTTCCCAAGTGATAGAAAAATATCAATTATGAAACAAACAATCACATGTAAAGGTTCTGATAAGCACTAAGTTCCACTACAATGATTAATGGAAGGGAGGAGAGATTATATTAGGGCTGTAACATATTAATTAGTATGACAGGTGCTAAAATAGCATAAGTCCTGTGAGGCACTTCTTTAATTTTACCCTATATTCTCAATCCTTCCAGCATAGGTCAAGTAAAAGCAAGTTAGAGTTACCGGTTTTCTCAACCCACCAATATTCCTGGATTATGGCTAAATTCACAGAGATCCATTGGAAATTCCTCTCCTGATAAAAATTAAGAAACATGATGATGACACATTCAAAACACTATTATTTCACCTCTTTATCACAGTTCTTTTCATCAGAATTCCAGAAATTGCAATACCTTCTCTTTAGGATTTTCAACTCTTTCATCCACTCATGTTTTGCATGAAAAATGAAATGAATTTTCAATAAAAATGATTAGAATATGGCTAGATTTTGAATGTGGATGTATTACCATTCATTGCTGAATCTCACTGGCTCAGGTCTCACTTGCTTTCAAACGGAATCTCAGTAGCCACAGTTAGGACTCCATGAGAATGTGGAAACTTCAGAAGTGATGTGATATTTGCATCTGGAAGAAGTGCTTTCTTATTCTTCGTCCTAGTCAGTCTGTCACTGTTTCTCCTTGCATCAGTGCTGCTGTACTCCTCACAAGTTTTGCCAGTAGACAAGGCACTTCCTGTCGGAGGCCTCAGGGAAGCTGCCATCTCTCCTGTAGGAAAGTAACTGGACTCTTTTGCTCTTTTGCGTTTTCTCTCACTCTCTCACCTAAAACCCATACTTGTGATTTGGTCTCAAGCAGTGGTTATTCAGACCACAGGTAACAAAGCTGAATATTAGTTTCTTCAATTAATCAATGTACTTCCTCAGGAACTTGACTTACCCTTTCCAAATCATCAAGTTGAGCAGTCTGATTGAAATTGTCGAATCTTTTCTTCCTCATGGCACAGCTGTATTCTTGTTTGAGAAAAACTAAAATATTTGTATGTATATGGTTTATCTAAAGAGATAGATCTACAGGCTTACACAGTCTACTAGTCATTCAAAAGGCTAAAGTCAAAATTACATTTTCACCTAAGTAGCATGCTCCCCTTTAATACATCTTGGAAAAAAGTGGCATCTTTTTACTCTAAAATTTTATTCTCTCCTAATTCAGGTACTAGCTTTCCTAGAATAACACTGACTTTTTGGACTCAGAATGGAAAATTACTAAAATAGTGTCATCTATCACAAGGTGACAGGCACTTCTTGCTGGAGAATGTGAAAAAACTTCCTCTGTTTTGGAAACTGAGCATGTTGAGAGTTATGTGGAGGTATGCAGGCCAGTGTTAAATTCAAGCTACCCAAGATAGTACTGGCAGAAGAGGGGGAGAAGATTAATTTAAGTCTGTACTATCAACCTCTAGTTGTGGAATATTTTGAAACCATCATAAGTTAAATGATAAATTATATATTACAATGAAATCCTATGTAGCAATGAGAATGATCTTCAACTACTCATCATGATTGTTTTCAATGTTATTATTATATTGTGTATATTTATGTTTAATGGTGAGTTTCATGGAATATTGCATAAAAGAATTTTTACACAAAAGAACTTATCACATACAAAATTTTCATAACATTCATTATTATTAATAGTCAATATCTCAATTATCACTAGTCAAAATCGGCTCTACAACAATATGGATTAGGTAAGTACCATAATATACATGCTATCATTTTTGTAAAGGCAAATCTGGTGTGTGCTGTAAGAAATGAAAATGATGACTGGCAGAGATATGAGTGAGACTGACATGTTCCATTTCTGAATCTGGAGGGTGGCTGCATAGGTGAAAAAAATTATACCTTTACTATGTGTGTAAGTTTTCATGTATATATTATACTTTAATTAACATTTTAAAATATATATGGAATGAAATGAAAAAGCCCTTTTTCATCAGACATAAATGAAACACAATCTTCTTCAGAGCAAACACTATGAATAATATTATGCCTACTCTTCTAGACATTTTTATATGAATTAAAGTAATATCTTTAATTCAGATGCATATTACAACTGGTAATAGACTCACACCAAAAAATATATACCTCTCTTTCAACTCTTAAATCAATGAATTAATGTTAGTACCTTGAAATTAACCAGGGTGGGAATATTCACATGACAGAAAACAGAATAGTGCTAGGAACCAGAGTTTTTCTTTTTCCCTGAGAGTAGGTTAACAACTTCTGAATTTTTACTATTGCAAAAGATGATGCACTAAACATCAATAACATGCAACTTTAGTATTACTATAGTATTACTATACTGTTTCCTGTTATTCAAAGTTACTGACCAGAAGTCTAATGTCCAATTATCAATATTTATAGAAATTTTTCTCTTGCCCACTCTCTCATCCTCTTTCACTTTGAAATTTTCTTGACATTATTTGGATTTCTAAATTTTACCACTATCTCTATAAGTAGGATTAAACATCTTGTTGAATAATTTCATAGGTCAACATCCTGATGAGAAGTTATTGAAACAGATTTCCCAAATGCCCAGGAATGACAAGAGTTGTCAACTCATCTACTTAACTCTTCTCTCAATGAAAAAATAGATCTGAAGAATTTTGAGCATCTCTAGGGCCAAGTGCTTGAAAAAATTAAGATTATATAGGGGTTAAGGTTGTGAAAAAGTAATATTGCCAAGAAAGTAGAAAAAGCAGTACTTATTTATAATTAAATCATGGTGCTGCTGTTGATTAGCTGATTATTTAACTTGCACTAAATAGCATAATATCAAATAGTCTTAGTTTCCTCAACTGAGACCTGAAAATATTTGCTTTTTCATTATAGTTTGTTATTGAGAATAAATAGCCTCTGTGTCTGAATAAACTATCTTAATGTTTAGAAAATGATATGTACCAAAAATATTAGTTTCTATCTTATTCTTTTCCTTCTTTAAGACCTAAAATATTGTCCTATATTCCACTGAGGGCTACAGATCAAACTGTGTTCTTTTGTCTCCATAATCCCCGTCTTATTCACAACTGTTTGGAACTAGGAGTATCCAGTACTATATAAAGAAGTAGCTCTTGAGGCCAACACTGTGGCTCAATGGTTAATCCTCCACTTGTAGCGCTGGCATCCCATATGGATGCTGGTTCTAGTCCCAGCTGCACCACTTCAATCCAGCTCTCTGCCATGGCCTGGGAAAGCAGTAGAAGATGGCCCAAGTCCTTGAGCCCCTGCACCCGCATGGGAGAACCAGAAGAATCTCCTGGCTTCGGATCAGCACAGCTCCGGCTGTTGCAGCTATTTAGGGAGTGAACTAGTGGGTGGAAGACCTCTCTCTGTCTCTCCCTCTCACTGTAACTCTACCTCTCAAATAAGTAATAAATAAAATCTTTAAAAAAGAAAAAGAAATAGCACTCAATTCTAGTAATTTGCTCCTATTACTTAAATGTTCTATTATATTAAACATGTTAAACCATATTAACTATTTTTTCTGTTGTATTAAAAATGTCAAATACTGTCTCTGTATCTCAGACCCCTTGTCTCTAAAATGAGTAGGTTGCCTACATAACATGTTTGCCAAACCCAAAATATTTACCAGTTTTAAAAATATGTGACATTGTAGAGCAAATTCTCCCACCTACTCATGTAAGTGCAAAAAGTAAGAGTGGGGATAAGAAGGTGCAGTAGTTTAAACCGAAGTGGAGTGGCTTATCCTTTTCCAAAACAAAGTAAAACAACCACTAATAAAAATGACAGTGGTTGTATAGTAGAGAGTACTGTTTTTTTTAGGCTCCTTAATGGACTCACAGTAGGAAGGTTTAAATTGAGTGATTTTAAGGGCAGAAATGAGAATGAATTTGAGAACTAATATAACAGCCATCATTGAATGAATTATTGCTGTGCCAAGAACTGTGTCTAAAAACTTCATTCAGTCCTCAACATGCACTTGGTTTTATTATTATCTCCCACAAATATGGATACTGAAGCTAAATGAAATTAATAATTTCACCATATAACTAAGAAATGACAAAATTCAGAGCAAAATCTATGTCTAGATGTTTGCAGTAAACTACCAGAGAGAGAAAGAAGAAAAAAATTTTAAAAAGTGGGGGGAGGGTGATAAGGTAAGCCCTTTAAGAAGCTGTGTCTATAAATCTTTGTATACTTATAATACCAGATAAAATGTGATGTAGATTAAGCACTCAAGAAGTAGTTTTAGATTGCCTGTTTGTAATACACACACACACACACACACACACTCACAAGCTCAAAAGAAAAGTCAAGTAATATTTAACTAATTTTAACTATAAAATAATGAGTCTGACAGCAGTCACAGAACTCATTTTAGAGATCCAAATGTTCTAGTATGCTTAGTTCAATGGCAGTACAAAATGCATCTTTAGTTTTTGGCATATAAATAGGTTAATCAGGAACAGACAGTTCACTGTGGGGAGTCAATGGTCCAATTGTCATGCTCATGCACTTTCCAAATGTCATGTAAGATTAGAAGATGGTGTACTGTTCTTTCTAGCCCATGTCCCCATTTGATGCTTGAATTCTTCCTGACATATTTCCACAAATAGTAACCCTTTCTATTCTTCAATGATCACAGCTTCAGCAAATTTAGAATTAAGAACAACAAATTCCAGTTTTAGATTTCCAGATCATCTTCTTGATGATCAGCCCTGAAACTTTTCCATGTGATGTCTGATTTGGTTCTATATTTTGAGGCAATATTTAACTGATTTTATTCCATTTCCTATGTCCAATCTTTGAATTTCTGAAGACATTTCTGCAATTGCCCATTACATACTTTGTTTCTTTTCCTAAACATTCTCATATACTCTCTTATATGATGTAATTTTACATCCTATGTCATTGAGTGCCTGCCACCTACAAAACTGCTCCAGGATTTCATTTTCTTTCCTAGAACTAAACTCAATATTCTGGGGTGAGAGTAGCATTTGATGAGTGGCAAAGCCTTCCTTTTGTGTGGAATTATTTTTGTTTCTGCCTGCAGATTAACTTATTTTTTAGAGTTATTTATTTTTTTATTTGAAAGGCAGGGTTAGAGAGAGACAGTGAGAGTGATCTTCCATCAGCTGGTTCACTTCCCCAAATGACCACAACAGTTGAAGTTGGGCCCCACCAAAGCTAGCAATCAGGAGTTTCCTCTGCATCTCCCACATCGGTGCAGGGGCCCAAACTCTTAGGTAATTCTCTACTCCTTTGCTTACTGCATTAGCAAGGAGCTGGATCAGAAGTGGAGCAGCCAGGACTCAAACCAGTGCCCATTTGGGTTGCTAGCACTGCAGGTAGTGGCTTAACCTGCTGTGCCACAGCGCCGGCCCCAAGTTTAACTTACTACTATGATGAAAATCATGGACCTGTTAGGGATATCTATCTCGCTTTCTCTAGGTTAGCAAAGCTCATTTTTTTTCTCATTTTTCTTTTCGACAAGATTTGATTTACAGAGCACAGAATTAAGACAAACTGGCACTACCTCTTCTTAAGGCTGCACTGTTTCAGAATAAACTATACACTTCCATATTTTGCGAATGTTTTCTGATATTCAAACATACATACTGACAATAATACATGCATATTACAACCTGAAATATTTGAAAACTTTGCATGTTTTTAAGAGGCTTATTTTTCTTATGTTCAGAAAAGCTTATTAACTTAGATCCTTGCCACCTACCACTATCCGGCAGTTACAATACTGAGAAGTTTCCAAACATTCCACTAATGGGAATCATTTCGTGTATGAGGGTAACTGATCACTTTTTTTAAATTATTATTTGACAGGTAGAGTTATAGACAGTGAGAGAGAGAGAGAGAGAGAGAGAGAGAGAGAGAGAAAGGTCTTCCTTCCATTGGTTCACTCCCCAGATGGCCGCTACGGCCGGCGCTGTGCTGATCCGAAGCCAGGAGTCAGGTGCTTCTTCCTGGTCTCCCACTCGGGTGCAGGGGCCCAAGCACTTGGGCCATCTTCTACTGCTTTCTACTCTCGGGCCATAACAGAGAGCTGGACTGGAAGAGGAGCAACTGGGACTAGAACCCGGCACCCATATGGGATGCTGGAGCGCAGGCAGAGGATTAACCAAGTGAGCCACGGCACAGACCCCACTGATTGCTTTGAATAAAGTATTATCAATCAGGGATCTGTCTTCTATCAGATTTCAGCTCCCTTCCTTTATTGCTTCCCACTTCCTCTCTTCCTTTGTGGTTTCTTAGAATTTGTGTAGTTATCAATATTGCCCAAGATGGAAAGAAGGCAATGATGGTATGGAGCAGAGGGCCTCTGTATGTGTAACTGGTTTCATTCAGGGAAGGCAGGAAGGCAACTTCTCTTCCTTGGTCTGAATTTAGTAAAGAAATAGGATGAGTGTGTTTGGTGAGTCATCTCCAATCTACATCGAAGGTTTACCTGCGTGTATGCATTACACTGTACTGTAGTAAAAATTAAATCACATATATTTTACAGCTTCTTTAAAATAATGTTGACTTGTTTTTTAATTTTTCTACCAGCATAATTTAGGAGTCAACCTCTATGGACGTTATCTTTCCTTTTCTTTGTTCATTCTTCTCTGTGTCCACCTGGATTTCACATGCCTAGCTCTCTTGTGATAAAGATAAAACAATATATACCACAAAGAATCACACAAAAGATAAAGAGGAAAGCTATAAAACTGAAAGTACTCTGTATATTTTCATTCATTTATAAGAGAAAGGGTTGCAAAAGCTTCCGTGTTTCTCTTAGGTAATGTTTTATGTTTTTCCAACTCTTCTTTTATGAAGGGAGAGAAAGAGAATATGGGATGGAGATTGATGAAACAGAGGCTGATATTTAAGAAATTATCTCCCAAACTTTGTGGGTAACCTTTAAAAAAGAAGCTATTTAGTCATTCTTATCCTCAATTTTCTTTTTTGTGAAACAAAGAGTTAAATCAAGTATCTGGATAGCTCCCTCAACTTCATTTGTATGATTCTGAGAAAAGCCTTCCTGAACAATTTGACATTAAACATTTCAATCTCTAAGGATTCTGGGATGTGTTTCCAGGAATGTCTGGGTGAGCAAACACCAGATAACTGGTTCATGTGCTGATGCCTCTTTGCTTCTAGAAAATTACTGTCAGGGACTGTTTCCTAGAGAACAACTCCATGAAGAGTAAATTGAATTTCCCCTTGCCTCTTACCTCTTACTCATCTAAATTATAGCCACAAAAGTACACAGGCTGAGAAAGACCTGGGTATATCCATTTGTCAAGATTTGTTGATTTAAATTATGTTTATTTGTCCTGAAGTTTGCTTCGTATTTTTAAGACGTACACTGAAATGGATTAGTAAAATTTTAGTCAAGTCATTAAAATAAGGCTAAGTGAAACACTGCATTTTTTTGTTTGTGAGCCATACCCCAGTATGGGGATTTAGATTTATTATTGTAAAGGGTGTTACTGCTTATACTTGAAAAAAAAAAATAAAGGTTACTTTGGTTATACCAGTTGAACTGTTCATTCCTCCTAAAGATCAATGGCTTTCTCAGGTTACCCAAACAGGATATCATTCACATACTTATCAAGTTAAAATGTTTTGTCTAGGGGCCAGTACCATGGCTCACTTGGTTAATCCTGCACCTGCAGCGCTGGCATCCCATATGGGCACCGGGTTCTAGTTCCAGTTGCTCCTCTTCGAGTCCAGCTCTCTGCTATGGCCCAGGAGGGCAGTGGAGGATGGCCCAAGTGCTTGGGCGCCTGCACTCGCATGGGAGACCAGGAAGAAGCACCTGGCTCCTGGCTTCAGAACAGCGCAGAGCCGGCTGTGGCAGCCATTTGGGGAGTGAACCAATGGAAGGAAGACCTTTCTCTCTGCCTCCATCTCTCACTGTCTATAACTCTACCTGTCAAATAAATTTAAAAAAAATGCTTTGTCTAGCCCAGTGGAGTGGACTAAATTACTCAAGGCCAAGGATTTTATTGTTCACCTTATCATCTCCCAAGGGTCTTTTACATCTCTCTAAGCATGGTTGCTGAATTTTATAAAGACTCATCATTCTCAAATACAAGATCACTTAATTAATCAAAAATTAAAAACATTAATTTCAGCACTTGATACTGTAACTGAGATAAAATTTATAAATATATTTGGGTTTTGTATTTTAAACATATTAACTAATTCAGCTAATGAACTAATGCTGATGTAATTGAGTATCCACCAAGTTCATAGTGCTAAGGTGAAATAAAACATATAATGTTTTCTGCAGAGGAATTAAAAAAAGAAACAAAATAATGATTTAAAAAATTGAGCCGGCGCCACGGCTCACTAGGCTAATCCTCCACCTTGCGGCACTGGCACACCGGGTTCTAGTCCCGGTCGGTGCGCCGGATTCTGTCCCGGTTGCCCTCTTCCAGGCCAGCTCTCTGCTGTGGCCAGGGAGTGCAATGGAGGATGGCCCAAGTGCTTGGGCCCTGCACCCCATGGGAGACCAGGAGAAGCACCTGGCTCCTGCCATCGGATCAGCGTGGTGTGCCAGCCGCAGCGAGCTGGCCATGGCAGCCATTGTGGGGTGAACCAACGGCAAAGGAAGACCTTTCTCTCTGTCTCTCTCTCTCACTGTCCACTCTGCCTGTCAAAAAAAAAAAAAAAAAAAATGATAGAATGGGGAACCAGTATATGGGCTAGCTGATAAAATGCCATTTGTGATGTCTGCATCCCATTTTTAAGTGCCTGGATTTAAATCCTAGCTGTACTCCCAATTCCGACTTCCCGTTTATGTGCACCCCAGTGATAGCAGATGATGGCTCAAGTAATGGGTCTTTGTCACTCACCTGAAAAGCTTTTATTCAGTTCCTAGGTCCCAGTTTTGGCCTTACCCAGCCCTGGATATTGCAGGGATCAGAGTGAACCAGAAAATAAGAACTCTTTCTGTTCCTCTCTCTTTTTCTTTTTCTCTCTCTCTCCCTCCATCCTCTCACTCCCTCCCTCTCTATAAAATAAATAAATTTTAAAAATTGAGAAAGTGGCCGGCACCGCGGCTCACTTGGCTAATCCTCCGCCTGCGGCGCTGGCACCCCGGGTTCTAGTCCCAGTTGGGGCGCCGGATTCTGTCCCAGTTGCTCCTCTTCCAGTCCAGCTCTCTGCTGTGGCCCAGGAAAGCAGTGAAGGATGGCCCAAGTTCTTGGGCCCTGCACCCACATGGAAGATCAGGAGAAAGCACCTGGCTCCTGGCTTCGGATCAGTGTAGCGCACCAGCCACAGCGCACTGACTGTAGCAGCCATTTGGGGGGTGAACCAACGGCAAAGGAAGACCTTTCTCTCTGTCTCTCTCTCTCTCTCACTGTCTAACTCTGCTTGTCAAAAAAATTTGAGAAAGTGATTATATCCAAAGCTTGTTACATTTTCCAAAAGATATCCACAGACCTATAAGAATGGCAATGTCACATCTAATGTAATAACATCATAACTTTCTTTGGCAACATTATTGTACAGTCATGTGTCTTAAATCTAACACCGAGAATACAGGAAAAATTAAGAAAATTATTCAAGTTTCCCAAGCTTATTGTATTACAGCAATAATTTTAGAGAAAGATAAGATGAGTATGCTATAGGAGTCTAGAGGTGGGTGGTTGACACTCTTTGGGAATAATTAAGTTGACTAAATTGCCCTAAGTATAATTTAGAAAGATACTTCTGTGAGCAGAACATAAGCAATTGCTGGTTAAGTAATAGGATAATAGTACCATATGAATAATATAAGCTATAGACATTACTTTTAAGTGGAGTGGTATAGAAATCTTTGAATAGAAAGAAAAAATGTTTCTGATGTTCTTTATAACTTGGATTGCATGTATATATATAAATAAAAGAATTACAGGGAATGTAGAATTTGTAATTTCTACCTAATAACTCCATTTTAGCAGGATGGAGCTATCTTATAGGCAGCATGAAGCAAGTAAGAATTAGGAAATGGAATCAGTCTTCTAGATGGTTAACTTCTAGTTCCTTAACTGGGTGTGGTAGAACATGACTCCACATGAGAACGTTCAATTTGTAACAGTTCACTGAGGTAAACTCTGATGATTTGTACACATTTCCATGGGTATGTTATGTGGTTGGATTAGCTTTTTCTTTAAAACTAATGCTTTGTGAGTTATTTGTCCAAAAGCCTCTTTTAAGTTTTCCATTATTCTTCAAGTCTAGTCTTTTTGATGGTCTGCAAGGCCTTAAATAATCTGGCCTCCATTACACAATTCTGCTACTCCCCTGACTTCTTGCTTGTACCTCTTTCCTAATCATGTTGTCTCCTTGCAAACCTTGAACAATTCCAGCAGAATTCTTCTTACAAGGTGTTTTTTACCCTCATTATTCTTTCTGTCTGAAAAGTTTATCTTTCAGACATATATTTGACTAACACCCTCACTTCTCCAGTTCTTGGCTCAAATTTCTAATTGTCATTTAAGCATGTACTTTCCAGCATCTTTAGTGTTTTAATCGTGATTCCCACAGTATCACCAATGCTCCTCAGACTTTAAGAATATTATATATTTTATTAAAACTGGTGTTGTGTGGCAGTGGGTTAAGCTACCACTTGCAATGTTAGCTTCCCATATTGGAGTGCCAATTTGGATCCCAGCTGTTCCACTTTTGATCTAGATTCCTGCTAATGAACATGGGAAGGCAGTGGAGAATACCTCAAGTTCTTGGCCCCCTGACACCCATGTATGAGACATGAATGGAGTTCCTAAATCCAGGCTTTAGACTGGCCCAGATACATCTGATACAAACATTTGTAGAGTGAGCCAACAGGCGGAAGATCGGTCTCTTTCTCTCTCTGCCTTTTAAATAAATAAATAAGTAAATAAATAAATTTTTATAAAAAGAACACTATATAATTTATTAGTCATTGTATTTCTTATTTATTTGCTGACTCCTTCCCGTAGAATATAAACTCCTTGAGCAGGAATATTTCTCTGTTTTTTGAATAAGGATTTGGTGAATGTCAATAAAATCTTAACCCTGCTTCCACCCAAGTCCTTTCAAACTATAGTCTAGTTCTATGAAAACCTCATACAATTATTTTATCCAAACTTTTGGAAAAGAATAAGAGAGTTAATATTGTAATGTTAAGATGTTAGATAGCTAAGAAAACAATATTATTATCAATGAAGTCTAGAAATGTAAAATCGATGTAACATTAGAAAAATCTATTTTATATAAGCAAAACAAATAAATATAACCATTATTTTCAATGTCTTCCCAACTCTGCACCTGATCAGGGCAAAATTTCCATCTCCAAACTTCCTACATAACCTTGGAAGATTGAACCTCTGAAAATCAACACATAGATTAGCAGATTGCAATATTACTTCATTTGTTTTCTCCAAACTGCTGTGACTGCATAATCCCAATTCTTTATTTTTGGTGTTTGCTCACTGACCTCTTCCACAGATGTTTGTGACCTTTAGTATGTCATATATGCAGCATCCATTTTTTTCTCCTTGACTCCTTCCTCAACTATGGACCATTAGCTATTTTCCTTGACTTGATCTATTTTTCAAACTTTCTAGGGTATTGTGAAGAAAAGTGCATCAAGATTGGGGACTAGATAAATTCATTGAAATAAAAAGAAGTGTCAGAAGACATAGACTGGCAGATGTCCTAAACAGCACTCTGGCCTCAGAATCAGCCCTTAAGGCATTTGGATCTGGCTAAAAAGCCCATGAGTTTCTCAGGCATGGAAAGCCAAGGCACTCTGGCAAAAAAGAAAAAAAAAAAAAAAGACCTAAATGAAAGTTCTCTGTGAGTGAGATCCCAGCGGAAAGAACAGGCTATCAAAGAAGGAGGTACCTTTCTCTGAAGGGAGGAGAGAACTTCCAATTTGACTATGGCCTTGCCTAAATAAGATCAGAGTTAGTGAACTCAAGAGGCTTCCATAGCCTTGGCAGCTCATGACAACAGCCTCGGGTGATTACTGATGTCATAAATAAGAGTGTCAATTGTTAAATCAACAACAGGAGTCACTGTGCACCTACTCCCCATGTAGGATCCCTGTCCTTAATGTGATGTACTATGCAATTTAACAGTGAAACTACTACTCAAACAGCACTCTATACTTTGTGTGTCTGTGTGGGTGCAGTCTTTTGAAATCTTTACTTAGTATATACTAAGTTTATCTCCTTTATATAAAGATAATTGAAAATGAATCTTGATGAAAAATGGGAGAGGGAGTGGGAGATGGGATGGTTGTTGGTGAGAGGGAGGTTATTGGGGGGGAAAGCTGCTATAACCCAGAAGTTGTACTTTGGAAATTTATATTTATTAAATAAAATTTGAAAAAAAAGAAATAAAAATAAGTGTCAAAGAAATCCCATATTTTCCAGTACTCGGAAGAGACTGGATAAGTGATGAGACTAAATACAGAACTATAAAGGATCTAAATGTACTTTGATGATATAATTATATATGAATAAATCAGAAAAAAATCATTGGATTTCTTTTGCAGATCAGTTTTGTAGGCATTCTTGCTATTATTGCTCTTAAAGCAAAAATCTCATAAAACCTAATATATTTTATTAAAAAAGGTATGTTAGAAAAAAGTAATATATTTGTATAAATCATGTTTTTAAAAACATAAATTTTAACACTATACTTTTCTCTTGGATTTTGGTCACTTGAATTTAAGGTAAAGCAATTCTGAGATTATTTTTATTTTTTCAGAAAGATTGAAATGAACATTTTATCCACAATTCATACAATAAAATCATGTATAAAACCTCTCTTTATATTTAATTTGAAAAGAAAATTGCATTCAAAACAAATCACCAAAGAACAGTCCTGTATCTATTATTTCCAATGATGGAAGATTTTCTTCATGTCCAAATCAGCAACTGATTAAATGACCAGCAAAGCTAAATAGACAGTCTTACAGAATCCAGTCTCAACAACTAGTATCCAAAACTTGCAGCTACCCAGTATTGTGAGTGAGAAACTCTTTTTTTCTCAGCTACTGCAGGCCCCACACAGGCATAATCAGAGTTTTATTTGGTGTCATGGGAAAGGCCCACAGCAGCCTCCTTCACCTTTCCCTAATTCAGCAAATTAGGAACCTGAACCCCATGCACAAGTTATTATAGATTCTCAGAAAACAATTATGGTGTCTGGACACGGGTATGCTCAATTGCTCACAAGCATGCACACACATGCACATGCTCTCTCACAACAGTTTAAAGGTCAACAGGAAAAATTACACATGTACATATATATGTATAATTTCACATAATATTTGAAATAGTATCAAAAGTCCTGTATGTTCAAAAATAGATTATATCTTAGGAAAGATGAACAGCCAATACATATTTAGCTTAATAGTTTTGATTTTCACCATATCATTCATTTTCTGTGATTATATCTAACTTCTAGGCATCATCTCAACAATGTTGATTATGTCTTTATTTATAATAGGCCTAGATATATCTCTTCCTACAGAGGAAGACATACCACAAGCAATCAGTTCATTTTCAGTGCATCTCTATAACCAAAAGTGATAAAGTATAAAGTTCTACCACTTTTGAAACTATTTTCTATCACCTTGCTCAGCTCACCTTAAAAACTCTAACCTTGAATTGTTTCTATTCCAGTCTTCTATATCTCTGTTGCTATATGTATCTGTAGAAAATGTTTGCTCCCTGGTCATCTTGTAGCCATCATTCAAATCTTTTCTGCTTTGCTCCCTCTTTCAGCATCCAAATGGAAGCTCCATACCTTCTATACTTTTCGGGGACTCAAACCCCTACCACTCCTGCCAAAGCTCTTCTATTACTTTAAAAAAAGAAATGAAAATGTACCAAGAATGAACTATTCAGACTGTACTATGGGGATATTGTATTTTATCTCTGCCCTATAATAATTGTCAAAATGTGGCATTTCTCCTGCCTGAGGCTAACCCTCTACTTCTAATGATGTCCATCCTCTACTTGTCTTTTGACACCTCAACAACTATTTTTGCTTTCTCTCTCCTTTTATTACTTCCACTCATCCTATGCACCCTCTTAAATCACTCTCTAATCCTTATCATATCTTTATCCTAACAACTGAGCATCTTTTACTCTCTATCCAGAATTACTTCCTTAACTTTCACTTACTTCCTTTCTTACTATTGCTATCTTCTTGTTTTATTCCTGATACTGAATACATTTTCGTTGGCTGTGTTACTGATTTTCTTACTCTACACATTTGTAAAAATGCACTGTTTCTAAATTTTTTCCAGATTTTTCTAAGAATCATTACTGAGTAGGATATTCTAAGTGAGACTGTAAGGACTCAGCTTGATATGACCACAAATATCTTGGTCAGAGCTGCCACCTTGCCTTTTAGGTGACACTAACAGTCATCTCAAACCCTATGGAATGAATAAAGTTAATTATTAAAGATTTAATTATTTGAAAAACAGACAGATGGTGTAAGACAGAGAGAGAGAGAGAGAGAGAGAGAGAGAAAGAGAGAGAGATCCTCCATCCACTGATTCACTCCTCAAATGGCCAAAGCAGATAGGACTGGGCTAGAACAAAGCCTGGAGGCTAGAACTCCATTCGGGTCTTCCACAGGTGAAATGGGCCCAAGTACTTAGGCCATCTTCCACTGCCTTCTCAGCTCATGAGCAGGAATGTTGGATGAGAGTGGAGCAGCCAGGACTTGAATCAACACTCCAATTTGATGCCAGCATCAAAAGTGGAGGTTTAATTGGCTGTGTCTCAAGGCCAGTCCCAGGAATCAATAAATTTATTAAAATGGCCTTCTGCTCTTATCTGATTGCTGGGACATGTCTTGCCTGGTATCTGAAATGTTAGTATTTCTTGAGACTATCAGGAAGCACTCTGGTGAGCCATGGGGCATTGTTTTTCTATGAAGTCTTTTCTCCTGCTTCATGACCTGGAGATGTACTCATTTTGCAGCTACCTATGACCTCACTTCTATTCAGAAGTCCTTAATAAGTAATACTCTGTCCACCTCTTTGTTTGGTCTCACAATCCCGTCCACCCTCAGTAGTTGGTTATCAATACACCAGGTTTTCCCAAAACAATGAAATTTAGTTTCCCACCTCATGGGACCAGCCTTAGAACACTCATACTGTGTCTCAAGACTGTGCTTTATATAAAAGAGAGACTAACTTATCCATTAACTTCCCTTCCCTGTGGTTAATATTTTGCCCACATTGTTCACTCTAACATTTCTGGGTAGCACAGTCATAAAACCAAGAAGAGAGCTCTGTGGTATCTCATGCTTATCGAATGAGAGTTCTCCTGGCTAGCAGATAAAGGATTTGACCCAGAAAAATGCCCAGATGTAGAGCTGTGATATTACTCTTCTCAGCACACTCAATGGTTGCAATTAAAATATATAATAACCTGGGCCGGCGCCGCAGCTCACTTGGCTAATCCTCCGCCTAGCGGCGCCGGCACACCGGGTTCTAGTCCCGGTTGGGGCGCCGGATTCTGTCCCGGTTGCCCCTCTTCCAGGCCAGCTCTCTGCTGTGGCCAGGGAGTGCAGTGGAGGATGGCCCAGGTGCTTGGGCCCTGCACCCCATGGGAGACCAGGAGAAGCACCTGGCTCCTGGCTTCGGATCAGCGCGGTGCGCCGGCCGCAGCGCACCGGCCGCGGCGGCCATTGGAGGGTGAACCAACAGCAAAGGAAGACCTTTCTCTCTGTCTCTCTCTCTCACTGTCCACTCTGCCTGTCAAAAAAAAAAAAAATATATATATATATAAAATAACCTTTTTTGTACCCTATTAATTAAACACTTATATACTTTTGTGTCCTGTGCTTAACTCAGTACCTAGAACATACTTAAGTGGCCAAGCAAATATTTGCAAATGAATGATGTGGATTAAGGTAGCATTTTGTACTTCTTCAAAGTATTGACTTGGAGAACTTATCTGATTTTAAATTATTTCAATTCTAGTCCGTGATCTTGGCAAGTTGCTGAACTCTTAAGGTTCTCTTTCCTTATAGGTAATGTGCGGAGAATGTAAAAACAAAATAAATACTCGTATATGGTCTTGAGTTTTGAATGATCCAATGCATACAAATCTACTTGTGCTGACTTGTGCATAGTGAAACCCAAATGGTTTTTAATTTTTATTTATCTTGGCATTTGTGTTTATAATTAACTTATGCCATTTTTTGATATTGCCCAAATGACAGATATATATATAGTTTAACAAGGGCAAATGATACATTAGATTTTAATGAAAAATCATTTCCCCTCCTCCACCTTTCCCTACTCTAGATTCAGTACCTCAAGAGGTTTTTTGTTTACTTCCTTATTTAACTCTATATTTATAAATATATATATATTTCCATTTTCATTTTTGATGTTACTAGTAATGAATGAGGAAGATTTAGTACTCCTAAAATAATTTTATCACCTATAAAGTTTACTTCTTGTTCTCTCAATAAAGTGCAGTTTTTAAAATCTCACTCTCCATATTTTTCAATCTTTTCAAATCCTAAACTTTTGAGTTTTCTGTGATGTTAGGTAAGTGGAAAGAGTTAAGACTTTCAATATGTGAGAATAATTAATTAGATTATTTAGCATACACATATTCCATTCTTAAAATAACCTATTTAATTTTGAAGGGCAGCTGAAACAAATGGAAAAGATGACATTTGAGATAAAAATTAATTAATTGTTAGTATTTTTTATGTGATCACACTTTTCAAACTTTGCTTTAGAAAAGAAAAAGTTAAATCTAGAGAAAAGTATTGAGTTAATTAATTTCTAAATACCTCTCCCTAGTTGGTTAACTCTTTGCTATATATTCTTTTTTATTTCTCTCACTTTCTCTTACTGTATATACAATGCAAAGAAATATAATACATACAAATTTTGTGTATGTATTCATGTACTTTTTTACTGAACCATTTGAGAGTATGCTGTAGATATAAAGGCCTTTGTCCTGTTAATATTTCAGTGTTTATTCCTATAGAGCAAAGACATTAGGTTAGCTAGTGACAGTACAGTTGCAAAATTAATGGAATATAATACTGATGCAATATTCTTACCTAATGTAAAATTCACATTCAAGTTTACAAAATTGTCTCAACAATAACTTTCATAGAAATTTCCTCCAGTGAGAATCCAGTAAAAGATCACATATCTCATTAGCTTTCATTTCTCTATAGTCTTCTTCAATTGACTCTGTTCCAACTTTTTGAGTGACATTTAAATTTTTTAAAAATTATTTAGAATAAGTTATTTTTATAGGATGCCAGTTTTGTTGTTTCTTGCTGATGAGTACTTAGTATTTGCTATAATTTTCGGCAGAAATACTGTCTGAATAACACTAGGTCTTTCCTAGCACATCTCATAGACACACTATGCCAGTTTATCCCATTTTGGGGTCCTTTTGATTTCTCCTGTGTACAGGAACTCTTTTTCTGCTTTTTATTTCTTTTTGTTAAATAACAGATCTTCCTTTGGAAATGCAGGATAATTAAAGAAAAGCAACAGGTGTTACTCAGAACTGTCAGAAGCCTACGTTTCAATGGAGTCAGTATTTGCTGAATTGATTATGAATTCTCATATTAAATATGAAAGGCATGCTTTTAGTAGAAAAAAGAAAAGGGAAATTTATTGTTGTAAATCTAATGGTACATGTACTAATTTGCTTAATTTGGAGATTTCCTGAGAATTTGGCTCCCTGTATTTTAAAAGTTCTGTATACAACTTCTTTAGCCCTCATATCAGTATAATACTTTTTATTTGTTCTTAAAAAACAGGTATGACTTTTTCCTCTGTAGCCCCCAGTGACAATGTGACTGACAGCTACTCTTAAAGAGGAGCACATATTTCTTTTGAAATAGTGTGTCTGCAAGGAACTGCAACATAATTTTAATACAATTTAATCAGAAAGGGGCTAACCGAGTTGACTTCATTATACATTCACACATTCAATCACACCAACATCACTTTTCAAATACCATCTCTTTCAAATGGATGCTGTTAACTTTCTCAACAGTAAAGGCAGGCATGTGATTTCTACTCATCATTGGAGACTTAATAAATCACCCAACATATTACAGTTTCACACCAAGTTAGCACCTTCATCAGGGAATGAAATTAGTAGAGCAAATCCTGCCTAATTGTGAAAGAGGCCTAATTATCCACTCACCCTGTAAATTAAGGCATGAGTGATGGGTGGCAAGCCCTGCACAAAGTCATGAGCACTTGGAAATGCAACACTTAAATAAAGCCTGAAATAGCTTATGCAGAACAAAATGGGGAAGATGGCAAGCAAAATGTACAGCCGATAAATGGGGAAAAAAAATTCGTAAGGATTTATAAAATCTCGTTTTAGAACTGCCAAGACTAGTGGGGACTTCTATGACTCCAGGGATTTATTATAAAGTCTTTACTTGTAGATCTCCAATGCAAAGCCCACCTGACCACTGCTGGGAATAAGTCCTCACTGGATAACAGCTGTTCACAGCAGAACATGGGGTAGCTTATAAAAGAAGTACTCTCCATTCATTCAGCTAATCCTGGGGATGGCCCATGCTGAAGGCTGACAGCGATTAGCTTTACTATTGGTGGTCACCGCAGAGAAGCCAGAAACCACACTGGTCATAGGATGTGTATTGTGAGTAGGCATTTCAGAATCACCTGCTCTGTCAGACCTTGGCTGAGATGAGCTGATAGAAGTGTGATAGTTTTCAGCACTGTCACCTTCAGTCTGATACTCAGTCTCTGGATAGATTTTTTCTCTAAAGCCGTTCGTCACCTTTTAACTGCATAAGGCTCAGATTAAGCATGGAAGCATGGGAAGATGGCCCAAGTACCTGGGCCTCTGCACCCACTTGTAGGAACAAAAGAGGTTCCTGACTCCTGGCTTCAGGCTGACCCAGTACCAGTCATTGTGGCCCTTTAGGTGTGAACCACCTGCTTTGAGATTTCTCTGTCTCTCCTTCTCTCTATAACTTGGCTTTTCAAAGAAATAAATCTTAAAACAAGAATGGAAGCATGTTCATACATAACACTGTTGACATGTATGATTTTAAAAAGTTGCTACTATATACTACCTGTCTCTACTCTTCTTGCTCCTCTCAACATTTGAGCAATCAGTCAAGACTTCAAAATCTATAAAAAAAAAAAATTCAGCCAAATTAAGAAAACCAATACCTTATCTTTCAATCTATCTCTCTGGTTCCATGCACTAAATTTCCTTGTGAAAGGCAATTATTACTTTAGATTCAATATTGGCCTGATTACTGGCATGTGCAAGCCACTATAGCAGTCATATCAAATACAATTGCAAAGGTAATGGAGAGAAAGAGCTTGTGTTGTATTTAATCTGTGTAACAATACAGAAATGATGAATTACTAAATTCCCAGAGAGGCAATTATATAGTCTCCCCAAAAGATGAGTTTGGTAATGCAATTGGGAACATCATTTAAGGAAAGAAGGAGGTTAGGAATGAAGGAATAAAGGTAGGAAAAAAGGAAGGAGGGGAAAGAGGGATGGAAGAAACCAAAAAGAAAAGCACAAATTGAATACCCGAACACTTTCAAACTATTTCTTTTAACAGGAAAGATTTAATAATGAAAATGTGGTTTAGAGCATTATTTATAGCATTGCTTAACTACAGCAAAATTCTCAGTTTTTAATTTTTTGAGTTTTACTAATCATAAACCGTAACATATTATTAAGTTAAAGGTGTCTGCTCAGCTCATTTGATGATTATTTCTCCCAGAATGTTTTACGTGTTCTCATCCATTCTCATCTGTTTCAAAACAAATTCCCCAGCAAAGAAGGAACATGGTACAGAAGCTCTAATTAAAAAAGCACTGTACATAGGAGATAACCCTATCCATCGCTTTGTATAAAGTAATAATTAGAGCCATTTATTAATGCATGAGGAAAGATTATGACCTTCCCCCTTCCCTAGGTTTTCCTGTTTTGTTCTATTAACTGTTCCTCTAAAAGTAAGAACTTAAAATGGCAACTCTTTTTAAATAAAAAAAAATTTTCTTCAACTATCTCAACATTCAAGAAACATTCCACACAAGGTGTTCATTACATGAAAACTGGCGTCCTTCCAGTGTTTTATAACCGTGTTATGCTGTGAAAAATGTGCTATGCTAAAAGGAACCTCTATTCAAACTGTCTACATTTTGAAATTTTTATATTTTACACCTACACCAGGAAGTAGGTTCTGATTCTACCTCAACCTTCAATCCTTCATTTTGAAGATAATCTTGATTTGATAGGAACTTCAACAGAGCATGTAACTTTAATCAGATTTTCATTGTCTCTCTCTGTCTTCACTTCCTTCTGAAGATTTTTAGCTTAGAAGTTTAAACCTGATGACATTTTTGACAATCCTTCACAAATAGTGATCACTAACATTTGTAGAACAGGGCAGGTGTTGTGGCACACAAGTCATGCTATAGCAGTGGATACCTGCATCCCATATCAGAGTTCTTGGTTTCAGTTCCACCTCCTCTGCTTCTCATTCTGCTTCCTGTTCATGTGCCTGAGAGGCAGCACATGATGACCCAAGTTCTTGGGTTCCTCCCACCCACATGGGAGACTTGAATGGAGTTCTTTGTACCTGGCTTCGTCCTGACTTAACCTCAGATGATGCAGACATTTGGGGAATGAACTAGCATATAGAAAAACTCTCTCTCTCTCCTTCTCTCGCTTTCTCTCTCTGCCTTGCAAATAAATAAATTTTTAAAAACTAATAAAACAAATAGATTTCTTTTTTAAAAAAGATTTATTTGACAGGTAGAGTTATAGACAGTGAGAGAGAGAGACAGAGAGAAAGGTCTTCCTTCCGTTGGTTCACCCCCCAAATGGCCGCTAAGGCCGGCACTGTGTGGATCCGAAGCCAGAAGCCAGGTGCCTTTCCCTGGTCTCCCCTGTGGGTACAGGCGCCCAAGCACTTGGGCCATCCTCCGCCACCTTCCCGGGCCACAGCAGAGAGCTGGACTGGAAGAGGAGCAGCCGGGACTAGAACTCGGCACCCATATGGGATGCCGGCGCCGCAGGTGGAGGATTAACCAAGTGAGCTATGGCGCCAGGCCCACAAATAGATTTCTATGCTCCATGACTTTATTGAGATTAACCTTATCTCAAAGAATCATTCAGCTGTTTTTACAGACAATATGTTGTACTTTTTGATTGAAAAAAAGAAAACCAGTCAGAACAAGAGAACTTGAAGAGTAAAGATCATGGAATGAAGGAAGGTATTGTTCTAAGAGGTAGTTTGAGCATCTATTATGGTGATATCACTTTTACATGGGAAAATGAGGTGCAGAGAAAGGTAAAACTCAATTGAGGTTATACAATCTATAAATGGTAAACCTAGGACTGCCTTTGTATATGAGAATATGTCAAAAAGTTTATGGGTAATGGAATTAAAAGATAATTATATTTTAATACAAAATATTTTGAAATTTTGGCATACATGAAGTCCTCAAAAAGTTCATGTAAAATGCATGCTATGGAAAAATATGCATTAATCTCAACAATTTGTGAATCCAAATAAAAACCTTTAAACTTAAAATTTTTCAAATCATCCCATATTTAATTCAGAATCCTTTTGACTGATATCGAATTTTAATTTATATATTATTTTTAAAAATATTGTAGAGAAAACAGCATATGATCAAGTCAAAAGTCACAGAACTCTGATTTTCAATTGAGAGTAATCATGAGGAAGTCATAGAATCCCGCACATAAGTTCATAGCCCCCACATACACATTCATACTTACATAAATACTACATGCACAGATACTTCAAGATCATCAATACTCAGTATGAGTGATAAGTTGAAATTCAGAATTAGAAAAACAGAGAGAGATAGAGAGAGATATCTTCCATCTGTAGGTTCACTCACTAAATGGCTGCAGTGGCCAAAATGGGGCCCGGTTGAAGCCAGGGGCCAGGAGATTCTTCCAGATCTCCCACATAGGTGCAGGGGCCCAAGCACTTGGACCAACCTCTGCTGTTTTCACAGGCACATTAACAGAGAGCTGGATTGCAAACCAGCACTCACATGGGATGCTGATGTTACACGCTGCAGCTCACCTGGTACACCACAATGCCAGCTCCTAAGTTCCTATATTAATAAAACAAAAAATATAACCAGCTTCTAGCTATTATTTAAGTGGGGATTTTCATCCTTAGAATTTTTCTTATTAACTCCAAGAAACTCTGTACCTCATTTTCTTTCTTTTTTTTTAATTTCTATTTATTTATTTATTTTTGACAGGCAGAGTAGACAGAAAGAGAGAGACAGAGAGAAAGGTCTTCCTTTTGCCATTGGTTCACCCTCCAATGGTCGCTGTGGCTAGCGCACCGTGGCCGGCACATTGCACTGATCCGAAGCCAGGAGCCAGGTGCTTCTCCTGGTCTCCCATGCGGGTGCAGGGCCCCAGCACTTGGGCCGTCCTCCACTGCACTCCCAGGCCACAGCAGAGAGCTGGCCTGGAAGAGGGGCAACCGGGACAGAATCTGGAGCCCGGACCGGAACTAGAACCCGGTGTGCCAGTGCCGCAGGTGGAGGATTAGCCTATAGAGCTGCGGCGCCGGCCCCATTTTCTTTCAATACTTATTTGGCAAGGTAAAGGTAAAGTTTAATCTATCATTCTTGATTTTTCATTTGAGGTACTCTTGAAATGAATTTATTTTCTCTTTAGGGTCTGTTTGATCTACACAAGATACAAATATTGTTGTGAATTTCTCAGTCAAGTTTGCATACAGGTAAATAAGTGTGATTATAAATTGCTGCATACTGTTAAAATATCTTCTTTATTTACATATTTGTTTGACAGGAAGGGGGGATAGAGAGGAGTTAGCCCCCATTCACTGGTTCACTCTCCAAATGCCTGAAATGGCCAGGACTAGATAAAGCTGAAGCCATGTCCTGGGAATTAGATTTATATCTCTCAGATGGGTGGCAGGGATCCAATTATTTCAATCATCATTGCTGCTTTCCAGTACCTGCATTAACAGATCAGGAGGGGAGCAGGAGATCAAGTTCAGGTGCTCTGACACAGGATGGGAGTACCAGGACTGGGATTTTAAGTGCTAGGCCCAATGCCCAATCTTAACACTTTAACAAACCATTTTACCCTGCTTCCCTTCATTACCTGCTGTGCTTTGTTTTTGGTTCTTAATCATCAAAGTAATGAACTAGTTTATAAGATCTAAAAAATAATATCTTTCAAAGTTTCATTCTCGCAGTGCATTATAAAAACTGGTAACTCTTGTACTTACCAATGCTTTATACAATGTCTTAGTCATGTGGGGACACAGGAGGAGAAACCAACAAATATGTTTCTTTTATTACATCATTCCACCCCAATGACCCCCCTACACCCCCCACAAAAAAAGGAAGAAGAAGAGTGTTTTTAAGCCTATTTTTCCTGAAAAAGAGAAAAAAGCATCTACCTGGGCTGAGATTTCATATCAAGCAATACTGATGCTACTGTTTCATGAACCATCCTTTGAAGAGCAATGCAGTAGGACATCAGACCATGAATTTCATGGGACAATGACCTATGTAAGTACTATTCTAGTTTACAGATAAGGAAACTTATTCAGAGAGAAGTTAATGATCTTACTAATGATCAACTGGCTAGTTCTAAGAATATAGCCAGGATTAGAAACCTAACAGCCTGATTCCAATTCCATGTTCTGGATGTTGTAATAAAATTCTGGCTGGGGTGTTTGGCATAGTCATTAAAACATCACTTGAAATGACTACATTTGGCCGGCGCCATGGCTCACTAGGCTAATCCTCCACCTTGCGGCGCCGGCACACCGGGTTCTAGTCCTGGTCGGGGCGCTGGATTCTGTCCCGGTTGCCCCTCTTCCAGGCCAGCTCTCTGCTGTGGCCAGGGAGTGCAGTGGAGGATGGCCCAAGTGCTTGGGCCCTGCACCCCATGGGAGACCAGGAGAAGCACCTGGCTCCTGCCATCGGATCAGCGCTGTGCGCTGGCTGCAGCGCTCCAGCTGTGGCGGCCATTGGAGGGTGAACCAACGGCAAAAGGAAGACCTTTCTCTCTGTCTCTCTGCTCTGCCTGTCCAAAAAAAAAAAAAAATGACTATATTCCACTTTCAGGATCAGGTCCAAGTCCCAGATTCCTGCTAATGAGCACCACAGGAAGCAACAAGTAATGGCTCAAGTACTTGAGTCCCTGCTACCAACATGGAAGACCCAGACTCAGTTTCTGGATTCCATATTCCAACCGGTCCATCCTGGCTATTGTAGAAATTTGAGAAATGAGCAGGTGAGTGGGAGATCTCCCTGTCTCTTCTTTTCAAATAGCTAAAATAATTGTTAAACATATTATATATAAACATATAATTTATAAACATAACAATATATAAACATGTATGAACTGACCCCTTAGTTGTTGGTTGAAGAGTTCAGAAGATGAGGTTTATATCTTGCAAATGAATTCTGCCATGAGATGCTGATACTTAGATTTCCAGAATAGATGCAAGTCTGCACTATTAAAAATTAACCACTGCCAAAACAAATGCAGGGACTTAAAACTTGATGAGGCATAGAAAGAGGATACAAGAACATGAATAAATAATGCAAGAAACAGATACTCTGTGTCAAGTGAGTTGATAAAGAAATATTGAAAGTGTTCTTTGAAGAAAGCTATCTATGGTTTTGATTAAATTTTTGTCAGAAATGAACTGAGTTGAAACTTGTGCAAGCAGTGTCTAGTAAAAGATATTTAGAAGGATGGGGGAAGGAGTGAAAGTATGGAGAATCATGAATCCCAAGAGTGAAATAGTAAATTAGTTACCACCTATATTGTGTTTCCATGAAAAATGTTAATCTGGATTGTAAAATGCTAAGTAATGGAGATAATTGTGCCATTCAAAATACCACCAGAAAACAGTAAATTTTCATCAGATCAATATTAATAGATGATTAAACCCAAATGAATGGTAGAGAATTAAAATTATTCCATCTAAAAAACTACTCTTCTTAATTTAACAATTTTAACTCTTCTTAAAATTAAAAACAAAAAGAAAATGCTTGTTTTAATGGTGAAAGTTACAACACACTGTAGGTTGTGCCATATTTTCAGGTATTCCATTCAGTAAGCTAGACAATGGCCTCAGTAATCCAGAGAACTGATACATGCATAAATTCATACTTTCACAGTATATAATGCTGCAATTTGCACAGATTTATGATTTTAAAAATGGAATTTAAAATTTTATTCACTATCATTTTTTTTTTTTTTTGACAGAGTGGACAGAGAGAGAGAGTTCTGGTTCACCTCCCAGCAGCCGGCGCGCTGCGGCCGGCGCGCTGCACTGATCCGATGGCAGGAGTCAGGTACTTATCCTTGTCTCCCATGGGGTGCAGGGCCCAAGCACTTGGGCCATCCTCCACTGCACTCCCAGGCCACAGCAGAGAGCTGGCCTGGAAGAGGGGCAACCGGGACAGAATCTGACGCCCCGACCGGGACTAGAACCTGGTGTGCCGGCGCCACAAGGCGGAAGATTAGCCTAGTGAGCTGCGGCGCAGGCGTTTTTTGTTCTTTAAAAGATTTTGTTGCTAGCTTAAAAGTGAATAGTAGCAATTATTATCTCTACTACAATCTCAATGAGGAAACTGAATTTATATATACATGTATGTGTGTGTGTATATATATATAGTGTTATACAATAAGTATCATTAAAATTTAAATGGGGGTAGGTTTCGGAGCAGCAGCTGCCACTTGGGATGCTTACATCCCCTATCAGAGGACCTGGGTCAAGTCTTGTTTCCACTTTCAATCCAGTTTCTAACTACTGTACACCACAGCAGTCTTGTGTACTTGGCTCACTATCACCCATGTAAGAAACCTAGATTGAATTCCAGGCTCCAGGTGTAGGTAGGCTTAGCCCAGCCTGACTATTGCAGAATTTGGGGAGTGAATAGTGGATGGAAGATCTCTCTGTCTCTGTCTCTGTATTTCCACCTGTCAAATAAAATGGAAATAGATTTTAAGAAATAAAAATGGTAATTATTGTAAGAAATAATTTTTGTAATTGATTTTTAGTAGCTATGTATAATATCCTTATTGCTAAAATACTAGCCTTGACACAATAATTTAATTTCAATACAAAAGATTACAATAGTTTTGATTAGTACCTTAATTACTTCTTACTTACATGTTAGTGAATTTTTTCATTTATTATAAAAATTGAATACTCACTACAAATTCCAAAATTACACAACCTTATGTTTGTTCTGGGAAACTATGAAAACATGTGAATGGGAGAATTGAAAGTATAATTTTTGGAATTAAATATAAGGGTAAAATCTCTTCTCAACTTCCCATTACTCTTATTTGCTAATAGAAATGTAGTTGCAGAAGATAAAGCATTTTGTCTACTATTTAGAGCTGGAGTTTTAATTCTGCCTCTGATTCCCCTATAACTTCTGCTAACTGGGTTGTTTTGTATTTGATTCCTAGAAGATATTGAAATAGCTATTTGTAGATGTATTTGTGATTTCTTGTTCTGACAAGGACCAGAATGGGAGCAGTGGTGTCCTTCTCACCATCAGTATCACTGTCAGGGAGAGAATGGCGCCAGCAGTAAGCAGTCTGCTCAGGCCTCTCTTGGCATCAGCAATTGTCATGGTGACAGTTTCTTGGCTCACTGAACGTTTTCAACACTCACTGCACAATCCAGACCCTGAGGGCCTAAATGAGTTGCACCTACATTTTTCTTCTGATTTAGCATTAAGTAGAGTCATGTATGCATAAAATGATTTAACAAAATATTCTATAACCCTCTAAACTACTATCACAAAATATTCTTTTATATAAAAACAGCATCTCAATGGTCATTATACTGGTGACAATTTCCCCTAGCAATGATACAAGTTTGGTGTAGCAGCGACTTCTGAGCAAGGAAGATGCTACAAGAACCGTCAAAGATTGGACTTAGGCAGATCATATTTTAGACTAAGATTCCTGTCTATTTTGAGTACATAACTATTGGTGTTTTAAAAATTAGACACGTAAGTTCATAAGAATTTTATTGACTATGAGTTAAATGCTAGAGTAATATGTTGCTTTTTTTTTTTGGCTTCGATCTTTGGTTCTCACAAGGCAGCTCATACCAATGTAGGTTCTTCAAAGCATTGATAGGTTAAGGGTTTTAGTCTGGGTAATAGAAAATGTTCTTCATTGACTCAGTGAAACTAAATACCTTATTTTTTTTTTCAATTTATTTGTTTATTTATTTGAAAGAGAGGGAGGGAGGAAGAGAGAGAGAGAGAGAGAATTTCATTTTCTTGCTCTCTCCTGAAATGCCTGCAATAACCAGAGTTGGGTTATGCTGACACCAGGAGCCAGGAACTCCATCCAGGTGTCCCACACGGCTGGCAGAAATCCAAATATATGAACCATCATCTGCTGCCTCCCAGATGCATCAACAGGAAGCTGGATCAAAAGTGAAAGTGAAACTTAAGCCGAAGCCTTCAAATGTGGGATGCATGTGTCCCAAGCAGTAACTTGACCCATTATGCCACAATGCCCTCCTCTACACACAAAGTCTCATGCTGTTTTTTCTAACTGGAATATTCAGGGCTTTATCGATGGACATGCTATTGCTTTGTGCATAATAACCCTGTGACGTTCTAGGTTCATACACAACAGAATCACTTCACCCATTCAGTGTTAAAGAAACTAAAATCTCTCCAAACGAGGGACAATGCACTTGGGTAACATTTTTGTTTGTTTCTAAGATTAGTAATATTCTCTTTTTCCATATCCAACAGTTCTTGATACATATCCAACTGATTTCATTTCACAACTTTCTGTTGATTATTTAGTGCTAGTTATATTCTTTGGAGATACTTATTTAGTCTTATTCTAATTCCTTTTTAGATTATTTGATTTCTGTTATCTCAGGAGTGGTCTCCTATTGGGATCCTTCCATAAAATCAATGTTTCTTCTGGCAACTATAATTTGGGAACGAATTTCTTGGCTGGCTTGTTGCTTCCTTCATCCTCACTTCTCCAGATTTGTTTGTTTGGTCTGTGATTGCTTTCCTGGAATCCCAGGCATCTCGACTGAGGACTAATTCTTAGTGTCTGAAGGAAATATAATCAATATGATATCAAATAGAATCAATCAGCCCATTGTTTGGCTCAGTTTCTGATTGAAGTTGTCACTGTCCTTAGCTGATACTCCTGGCATATTACTCACTGTGGGCTTCAGATCATTGCCATAGTCAAAATGATACACCTTCCATTTATAAACAGGTGGTCTCTGCCCAGTACTCCGTTCCCTCACAGTGGTTGGGCACTGTTGGAGCTGCCTCCCCTGGAAGAACTCAAATATGCTACTAGGCATTTCTAGTAGTGAAGCTTTGTAGCCTTGCCTTGTCCAGGGGACATTCTGCTTGTTTTCATTTCATTTCTGCTCCCTATCAGCTTTTTAGCACAAGTGTATTATTTTTTAGATATGTACCAGTAATGATTTGTCTGTTGCACTGTGTTTTGAATATGGAGATACAGTGTGAACTAACTCTATTACAATTACCAGAAGACCTCCCTAAAGTGCTTTCGAAATATTTATTTATTTTTATGATATTGAAAGGGAGAGAAACAGAAACAGACACACAGAGATCTTCAATCCACCGGGTCACTCTCCAAATGCTCGCAGCTGTTGGGGTTGGGCATAGCCAGTGAGTGGTCCAGAACTCATTCTGGATCTCCCAACGTGTGTGTCAGGGACTCAAGTACTTAAGTAATTATCTGCTGTTTCCCAAGTTGTGTGTTTTAAGGAGCTAATCAGAGCAGAGCTTGTCACTCAAATATGGGATGTTGGTGCCCAACCAGTATATTGACCAATAAACCAAGTGCCTATTCTCCAAAAATATTTTTAAAAATCTATTTTTAACCTTGTACAATTTCACAGTAAGCTATGTCTTTTGTGTAGTTCAAAGATCAAAAGGAATACAGACTTTATTAGATCACAAAAAGAAACAAGATGCTTATTTGAATATGAAGTTTCTGAGCTCATATGTGATAAGAAAAGAAAGACAATTTTTAATACTGATATACAGAATATTGTGGAATTTCACTATATCTAACTCATACAAAATTGAAAAGTAAAATAAAAATATCAGAATCTAGGTTTTATATATAATTATAAATTCACATAGCTCAAAAATGTGTGAAAATAATGGAATTAAAATGTTTATTTTGGTGCAACAAAATTTTGAAACCCTTGCAGGATTTTTATAATATAAACTTCCATTAATTTGCTGAGGACTTCTCATATATGCAGATATTTCAAAAACATTTTAGTACTGAAAACTTCTCTTTTAATTCTGCTTCCATAAATATTTTGAAGGACTCTGTGTGTGTGTGTGTGTGTGTGTGTGTGTGTTTGTGTGAAGAGAGAGAATGAGGGAG
The DNA here is from genome assembly GCF_051225735.1 of Oryctolagus cuniculus. Classification (NCBI taxonomy): domain Eukaryota; kingdom Metazoa; phylum Chordata; class Mammalia; order Lagomorpha; family Leporidae; genus Oryctolagus; species Oryctolagus cuniculus. Next base: position 120,260,012 of record NC_142871.1, read on the forward strand.
TTCAGAGACTTTGTGACTAGAATATATGATTCATAGGTATAAAATTAACCAACAGAAGACATTATCAGAATTCTATCAATGACTTTATAAGTGTGTTATTCAATAAAATATTTTACTTTATAAAATGTTAAACATCACCCATTAAGATTTGACCCAATGTCACATCAAATCCCTTTGTTGCTTCAGTACAAAATAAGCTTAAATTACTGATATGAGTATTCAGGATAACAGTAGCATGAATCGTATTACTTGCTGCTTTTCACTTGAAAATTGCAGAAGTCCAATAAGCAAATACACATGCTATTTTAGTAATGAGTAGAATATTTTCTTTTCAATTTAAAGGAGTCCATTAATTTCAATATTTATGTATTTATCTTGGCAAGGCTGGCTATACTATATATGTCAACAATTTATTCCCTGGCCGGCACCACGGCTCACTAGGCTAATCCTCCACCTGCAGCGCCAGCACCTCGGGTTCTAGTCCTGATTGGGGTGCCGGATTCTCTCCTGGTTGCACCTCTTCCAGTCCAACTCTCTGTTGTGGCCCGGGAAGGCAGTGGAGGATGGCCCAGGTCCTTGGGCTCTGCACCCCCATGGGAGACCAGGAGGAAGCACCTGGCTCCTGGCTTTGGATCTGCGCAGCGCCGGCCACAATGTGCCAGCCGTAGCAGCCATTTGGGGGTGAACTAATGGAAGGAAGATCTTCCTCTCTCTCTCTCTCTCTCTCTCTCTCTTGCTCTCGCTCTCTCTCTCACTGTCTAAGTCTGCTTGTCCAAAAAAAAAAAAAAAAATTTATTCCCAGTCTAAATAAGATCGGAGTTGGTGAACTCAAGAGAATTCCATAGCATTGACAGCTCATGACAGGAGCCTCAGGTGATTACTGACCTCATAAATAAGAGTGTCAATTGTTAAATCAACAACAGTAGTCACTGTGCACTTACTCCCCATGTAGGATCTCTGTCCTTAATGTGCTGTACTATGTGAATTAACGGTATAACTAGTACTCAAACAGTACTTTATACTTTGTTTCTGTATGGGTGCAAACTGTTGAAATCTTTATTTAGTATATACTAAATTGATCTTCTGTATATAAAGATAATTAAAAATTAATCTTGATGAAGAATGGAATGGGAGAGAGAGTGGGAGATGGGATGGTTGCGGGTGGGAGGGTGGTTATGGGGCGGAAAATCCACTATAATCCAAACGTTGTACTTTGGAAATGTATATTTATTAAATAAAAGTTAAAAAAAATTATTGTGGTCAATTCTCAAAAATTTCCATGCTATTTTACCAATAAGAATATGGAAATATGTATAAAAATAAACAAACCATTCATTTATTTAACAATAGTTTACATAGATCAAGCTGAGTTTTAAATGTAACACAAAATAAATTATATTTTCTGCTATAGCAAATACCTGTATTTTTGTCTATTAATTGTCCCTTTCTTTGATGAATTTTCTATTCCACATAGCAGCTGATCTATCAACTCCCAGTGAGTAGAGTCACTCTCAAATGAAATAAGTTGCTTTTGTATATGTGAGTTAGTGATGAGACTTTTCCCAGCATCCAATAAAGAATAAATGAATTTAAGTAACTACAGGAGCCTCACACCATTTTGAGTTTTCTATTTTAGACATTCTCAGTATTCTATTTTAGTACTCTCATCCACTAGGCTACATCTTTCTTCTCTGTACCCTTAAATTTCTGTTTGCTACCTTTAATAATATCTGTAATGTGTAGTAACTTAATGATACACACTCAGACTTTCCATTTTGAGCATATAGCATCTGTAATCATTCTACATGTGTAAAATAGTATCCCTCAAAGATTAACTCTGATAGAAAATGACATAGGGATTTTATGCATCCCTGTGTCTCCTGGTTATTCCATATTCCTAATTCACTCCAAATTTCCTTTATCTGTTCATATCAAATTAAAATTCATTTTTATCAAGGGAAATTGCATTATTTTCCAACCACATATATCTTAAAATTCTTTTCTTTTTCTTTAAAATGCCGAGGTTTACAAAACCACATTCAGTTTACTTATCAGCTATAATTATCCATAACTGCTATATTTTAGTAAGGCTAGTCCCTGCCCTGGATTGAAGGGTAGAGTTGGGATGGTAAAAACAAAAGAAATTTGAAGCCAGCACTGTGGCATAGCGGGTAGCGGGTAAAGCCACTGCCTGCAGTGCCGGAATCCCATATGAGCACCAGTTTGAGTCCCTGCTTCTCCACTTCTGATCCAGCTCCCTGTTATGGCCTGGGAAAGCAGTAGAATTTGGTCCAAGTCCTTAGGCCGCTGCACTCCGTGGTAGATCTGGAAGAAGCTCCTGGCTCCTGGCTCCTGGCTCCTGACTTCAGTTTGGCACAGCTCCAACCATTGCAGCTAGTTGGGGAGTGAACCATTGGATGGAAGGCATATCTCTCTCTGCTTCTCCTTCTCTCTCTGTGAAACTCTGAATTTCAAATAAAAAATAAACAAATCTTAAAAAAAAAAAGGAATTACTGAGTTGATGACAGTGAAATTTTGTTGGCTTATGATTAAGGCTATTATATTTTGAGGATATGTTTCAAAAGTGAACAAGTTTTCAAAAGTTAGATTTAATTCATTTCCAATTACACTGCACAATTGTATCTTCTTATAATGATAGATCTTATTAAAATACCATTTTGATAAATACCTTCTTTTTTAAACACTTACTAATTCATTTTCCTGGTATTTCTTTCACTTTTAGTTACTGCAATGCAGGAAACATCTTAAAATTGCATGCAATTTTGTCACTAGGATGACCAACTTTCAAATACTCTGTTAGGAAATAGTGTGACTTAATTAGTACTGTAATAATTATAAAAAACAAAATCAAAGAATATTAAAAGTCAGATGCACAAAATGATGTGAAACATTAATGCTTACACAGTCACTTTGGACACTCAGTAATCCACATCACAACTGACAGGTTAAATACCTTATGTGTCAAGGGGTCTTATAAACTTTCTATTTACTAAAGGGGGAAATCTCCTTCGGTGCAAGATATTCAACATTCTGGCAATAAACATAATTAACATTGACTCTTCAACTTTATATATTTTGGTTTACATATCAATCCCTTATTTATTAAATGAAAGTATGGGTCGTGTCTGCCATTAAAATGTCAGTGTCTAGATGGAAAACAAATCTAATACTGAGAAAAAATATTTGTAAAAGATCAGTATTGTGCAGTAAAACGATCATGAGCAACGATGCAAAAGCAATGGGTTTGAATCCCACCTCAAGAATTTCATAGCTATCTGACCTGGAATAGGTACTTAACCTCTTTGTCTTTCGTAAAGTGAACTCATTGACCTAATATAATAATAAAGGTAAAGTGACTAGATGAGCAACTGACACTAAAACATTCACATGATATTTTATATCATACTCATTATTGCTATCATAAAAATTATTCTAATTGTGTATGCTATTTCTCAGTGCGTTCAATCAGTGCTTGAGTTCTAAACTATTCAAGGGTTTTTCAAACAGTTCACAAAAATTGTATATTATGAAAAAATCATGCATGAGTTTCAGTAGATTTGGGACCAAAATAAACTTACCTTTCAATTACATTTTTCCATAAACTTTATGAAACACCCTCCTATAAACTTTGCTCATAAAAGCTTTTGCAAAGTTGTTACATATTTAAGATTAAAGAACAAGGCATTTACACTGTAGTTATAATAATCAAGATGGATACTTAACACTAAAGGTAAAATAGTTTCCATCTTACATCTAAATTCAGACAGAAAAATTTACTTTTTCCTTCTCTATAATGAGAAATAAAAAGAATGTTAGAAATTTTTTAACTAAGAAAACCTTTCTGAAAAGACTGAAAAAAGTTTGATTGATGACAACAAGAATGAAAGTAACATAATTTTTTCCTGTTGTTTAGTTGAAAATAAATCTGCAATGCCATTTTGGAACTTTCTACTCAGTAAATAGGAGTAGATGGGTTTCAATTCTTTCACAAATACCTGTGAAACAAGGAGCAAATAAAAAATATATTTAAACAATCAATTTATTTCATTTTGCATGTGTGCAAAAATATCATGTTTTAGGAAATGTATTTTAGAGCTAGTCTGCTTACAACAAGTGGGCTTGCAAAGACCATGCCTATATTTATAGGAAGATTCTCAAAAACAAGTTCTAGGTTACCTGGTCATGATAATAGCAATAAATTCCCAGAGGCAAAAAGGAACTGAAAGAAATTATAAGTTGTATATCTTCTCTCTGGAATTAACGTCACATTCACCAAGTCCAATAGATCTTTGACTATAAATCCCCTGAAGAGGCATTTTATATAAAACACAGGTATGAAATATAGTTTACTCATTTGGGTATTTACCTTTAGGACCAAATGTGCTCATTAGCCTAAGATGAAGCTTTGGCTGCTGTATGTTAGTGAGGAAAAAGAAATTTTTACTGGGGTATTCTAGCACAAGTCAAGGTTAACATGCCTTGGCTTCTATTACTCAAAGGACTGCCAAGTCTAGTTGAGAATGTGACCTGCCACTGTGTCACTACTTTGCATCTGCTAGATGCTGACAATAACCTATTTGGGGCTAAGCATCCTAACACATAGCACTTCCTCATGATTTATTTTTGGCATATCTTCAAGTATTCATGAACACTGCCAGAAAAATATCAGTTATTCCTATAGGAATTCTTACAATGGAAATTAATTATTTCCCTAGTTATGATTATTATGTACTGACAGAAGGTAATAAAGCAAGAAAATTTGCAGGCAAAGTAAGCTATTACTAATTGAATATTTGTAAAACATTAACAATGATTTTATAATGTACTCTTGAATCATGAGAAAAGAAAGCTCAGAAGAATTATAGTATAAGTAAGAGGCAAAGGAAAAAATTGCCTTGCATGACTGCATTATTTAGATAGTTTATAGTTGATCTTGAATATTCTTCATTTGGACCTTGTCTAAAAAGGGGATTCTAGTGGTGCTTTGTTAATTACGAGCCATGATGAATTTAAAATGTGGCTCTTAAAAAAAAGAGAAGAGGTGGATATTTCCACCACCTAAGTTGTTCAGTTCAATTGTTCATATTTTAAAATCAGGAATGTAAAAAAATTTATTATATGCATATTATATGCAAGGGAGAGAATTTTATAGTTATCCATAAAAATAAAAATATATAAATGTCAGAATTTCTTAGTAAAACCATTGATTTGTGGACCACTTAGAAAATGGGAACTCTTGCAAAAAATTAGACTGTAAAGGATTGAATTACATAGCTTAAATATCTAATAAGTTGGGTTAAATCTTCAGCCTCAGTTTAAAACTTCTATAATTATACTTACATTTGAGGCAAAATTAAGATTTATTCCACAATAACTTTTTCTTGAAATTAAACTGTTTTTGTGATTTTTATATCTGTGAGTAACAATTTGGCTCACAAAATAGTCCAGTTGCTTCTCCATACCTCTTCTCCCCCTTAAAGTTAATTGGACCAGTAACATCTAGGATTATCAAGCTATGTGCAAATATTATACATGTTGTTTCTGGTCCTACAATGAAACCGGTAAACAGTACTAAGCTATTTCTTCCAATCCACAGTGATTCAAGAGCCTGCATGTTTCCAATGATGAATCTAGATCAATGGCCTTATCCTCCTTGTGTGTGTGTGTTTCATTTAATACTCTCAAATATCCTTTTGAGTAGTGTTTTTATACACATTTTATAGGATAAGAATTGAGAACAATTCACAATAGCTAAGATATGGAATCAACCCAGATGTCCATCAACTGATATCTGGATAAGGAAATTGTGGCATAGATAGATAACCGATATATAGAGAAAGAGATAGAGACAGAGAGATAGAGATAGAGATAGAGATAGAGATAGAGATAGAGATAGAGATAGAGATAGAGATAGAGATAGAGATAGTATGGGATACTACTCAGCCATAAAAATGAATGAAATCGTATTTGCAACAAAATGGACAAACTGGAAATTATTATACTTAGTGAAATATTCCAGTCCCCAAAAGACAAATATATGTTTTTCTTAATCTTTTGTAACTAATAGCATAACAAAAAAATGTCATGTATAGGAGTGAAATTGATATTTTGAGATCTGATGGTTGTTTACAGCCCTTGTTTCTACTGTTGAGGAACAGTGTTTTTTCCTTCTTATTATTTGTTGAATTCTTCACTAAGCGTAGGGTTAATCTTATGCATATAAAACAGATTGAGAGTAGATCATTGTAAAAATTAAAGGAAGGAATGGGAAAGATGGGGGGAGGAGAATAGGAGTATGGGCTGGAGGGATGGTAGGGTGAAAAGTATTACTATGCTCCTAAATCTATAAATATGAAGTAGATGAAATTGGTTCATATTAAAAAAATTTTAAAAAGAATTGAAAATAAAGTTCATTAAGTCACTGGCATAATAAACATAGTAGTCAAGAATATATAAGGCATCTTCAAAAAGTTCATGGAAGATGCATGTTATGGAAAACTACACATGAATTTCAAAAGTTTTGCACCAAAATAGACTTATCTTTTAATTATCTTTTCCGACAAACTCTTTGAAGTGCCCTAATATGTTCTGAGATCAGACAGAAAAGCATTTAAGTCCTACCTCTAGCACTTACTAAGTAATCTTGGCCAGGTTATCTAATATCTTTTTTCAATATTTATTTATTGAAAGGCAGAGTTATAGACAGAGACAGGGAGAGACAAAGAGAGAGCTCTTCCATCCACTGTTTCACTCCCCCAGTTGGCTGCAATGGCCGGAGTTGTGCTGATCTGAACCCAGGAGCCTGGAGCTTCTTCTGGGTCTTCCATGAGGGTACAGGGACCTAAGGACTTTGGCCAATTTCTACTGCTTTTCCAAGCCATAGCAGAGAGCTGGATCAGAAAAGGAGAGGCCGGGACTTGAACTGGTGTCCATACAGGCTGCCGGTGCGGCAGGTGTCAGCTTTACCTGCTATGCCACAGCACCAGCCCTATTTAATTTCTTGATCCTGGATCTCTCATCTGAAAAACTCAGAATGACTACTATACTTCCTAGGAGGGTATCAGTGAAATATAAGTGACAAGACTGTATCTTGAGCTCCAAAGCATTTTGTAAACCCTCAGTATTGGAGAGCTATGTTTCTTATATGGTCACAAACCTAGACACTATTTGATGTTTTTAAATCCTTAAAACTATTTTTAAATGGTTACATCAGAAAACATGAAAAATAAGTTTTGAGGTGGCCCATTTTCTTTTGTTTTTAATATTTATTTATTTATTTGAAAGTCAGAGTTACACAGAGAGAGGAGAGGCAGAGAGAGAGAGAGGCCTTCAATCGGATGTTTTACTCTCCTATTTGGCCGCAGTGGCGGGAGCTGTGCCCAGCCGAAGCCAGGAGACAGGAGTTTCTTCTGGGTCTCCCACGTGGGTGCAGGGGCCCAAAGACTTGAGCCATCTTCTACTGCTTTCCCAGGCCATAGCAGAGAGTTATATTGGAAGTGGAACAGCCGAGACTGGAACCGGTGCCCTTAGGGGATGCTGGCACTGCAGGCGGTGGCTTTACCCACTATGCCACAGCACTGGCCCTGGTGGGCTATTTTCATATGTCAATCAAGTTTTCCAGAATGACATAAAGATACAAATTCCTTACATGAATACCATTCTTTGATTCATTTTGTTTTAAGTTTAAGTAACAACTCTATCAATCTTATCATGAAATTACAGCATCATAGAATTGTAAATTCAGGGACCCATGCTAATATATTCAGAAAATGTTTGACTTTTTCCCTTTGCCAATTTTGAAAGGAACACATTTTGGGGCAGAGTTATGGAAGTGTGAGGGGATTCTATTGTTAAGATTCCTTAAATTTTAGGAAGTTTCTATACCTGAGAATAAGCAAGATAATTAAGATGATCTTTCTAAAATGATTATCAAAAAATTCCAAATGCCTGAAGAAATATTTTCAAAAATTTCTAGCAGAATAAGGTTTCTGTTCTTTTAGTGTGACTGTTCTGATCTGTTCTCTTTTACTTTTCAAGCTCAGTTCCATCCTGTTCTAGTCTGAGTTACATCAAGCTATGTTTAATTTCCTAAATCATCCATATTCAGTTATATTTTCAGGCCAGAAAAAACTTTCCCATTGCGAATCTGTTTGGGATTACTATTTCCCAACATGGAAGACCAGAGTCCTTTTTAGAGACAAACAGAGGAGTTTCGAAGGCAAACCTTCCTGCTCTCTTGAGAGAGACCCACTAGAGAGAAGCAGACTTGAGCAATGGAAAACAATAAGGAAAAATGCATTGAGCACTTGAATTCAAAACTATCCCATCTAATTTTCCAAATATATAGTCAAAACAAGATTTTTAAATTTATAACTATGCTACTCACATAGACTTTACATTTTTCCAATTTTCTCACAATGCTCTTAAAAAATAAGAAGTCTAAATTTAGTGTTCAAAATATTTGCTGGAAAACTTTATTAATGTCAAATTTATAGCCTCACTCTAGAATTTTTATTTTTACAGTTTTGAAGGGAGAAAATTGAAACATTTTTTTAGAAACTATCCCATGTTTCTTATGCATCTGAAGGTTTTCATACCATCCAGAAAACTTAACAAAAGGATTAAGATATTATGTGTTGGTAGTACTTGAAAAATTTCCACCATAATGCCTGATGCAGATACTAGATCTTCTTACACTTACAGTAATACATAAAATGACTAATATTTGCTTTTCCCAACTACAGTACTAAAAATATGATGGCATTTTTACAGAGGCTCCCTTCTACTCAATCTCTGTTTGTCTTTACCTAACAACCAATACCAGTGCACACTAGCAAATGATCCTTCAAATTAATGACCTCATATTGTACTAGGTTCAGGACAGCTGTTCGAGGGTCTTTTTACATGAACTTATACCTCTTTCTGCTGAAGACTGCTGTGGCCTATGTCATTGCACCATCTGCTCAGCTCTCACTCCAGCAGCTGCCGTTCTTGTCTTGGCACCGTCTGTCTGGTTATCTCAGACTCCCATCTGCACTACTTATTGTCACTGCTAAAATTACAATACATTTCACCTTCTACTCCTAAACAGAGGAATTCCAGAGTCATTTCTCCTTGTGGATTTAGGAAACTCCTTTGCAAAACAACTAGAGGGCACGCAATAAAAATCCCTTCCTTAAGGCGGGCATTTGATCTAGTAGTTATACGTGATCCTACATGGAAGTGCTTGGGTTTCATTCTTGGCTTCTGCTTTGGCTTCTGAATCCAACTTCCTGTTTATGTAGATTCCAGGAATCAGTGGTGATGGCCAAGGGATAGGATTACTACTATGGGAGATTTGGAAAAGGAATATTTGCTACCTAAGCACACTACACATAAGGAAAAATATATTTCATGTTGTGGGAGAAGGCATTACTTAAAAAACACAGGAAAATTTGGCAACAAAATTAATGTATGTCATGACTTCTTTTCAGATTCGACTACCAGAGGATAGTTCTGCTTATCTTTATACATGAGTTACTATAAACATTTTTACATTCTAGAAAAATTGATGTTTTAAGACAAGGTTATTTTATTTCCCCTGAATAAAAGGACAATTGCATGTATTTCTATCACTGCTGTTCTTATATATACTACTCCAGCAATATGAGAATACTTCAAAAAGTTCTTGGAAAAAACAGAATTAAAAGTATGTGTTTATTCTGGTGAAAAATTAAAATTGAGATCTATGCAGTTTTTTTAAATAATATACATTTCCAGGTATGATAAAAATTCTGCACCAATTTTTGTAACAAAATAAGCTTATCATTTTAATTCCATTCTCCAACAATTTTTTGGAGTATCCTCATATTAACTAACAGCCTTTAACCAAAATAATTAAACATACTTTGCAGAGAAAAACTTTTGATAATAAATGAATGATAATTATAATTTACAAATTTTTTAAAAAAGCAATTGAATACACATATGAATCCTAAAAGCTGTTCAGTAATTTGTAATGGTATTACCAAAAATTGAAGAGTTATTCAAAATTGACAAAAAACTAATCAAAATGTCTATTGGCAGTTAATAAAAAATTGTGTATTTATAAAATGTATTATTCTAAACAGAATAAGTGGCATACTGTTATGTACATCCAAATAAACAAAAATCATATATATATATATATATAGGATTGAGCAAAAGAAACAAGGCATAAAAATGCTGTATGACTTCACTTCTAGAGAATTCAAAATCATGCAAAATAATTGTGCTGTTTGGCAGAAGACTGTGGATACATGAAGAGGGGATTCTTCAGTGCTAGGGATAGTCTACTTCCTAACCTGGGTGGTTATGGGCTGTGTTAGCATCCAAGGCCTGCCATAGCAAATACTACACGCTAAGTAGATTTTAAAAGTGGAATCCCTCCCCTAACAGTTCTGGAGGCCAGAAGTAAGAAAGGTGTGGAAAGGGTCGTGCTCCCTCAGAAACTTCTAGGATGGAATCCTTCCTCCACAACTCCAACTGTGCCTCGGCCAGTGTTTGCATGACTCCCATCCCTGTCTGTTTTTACATGGCCTTCTTTTTCAGTCAGTGTCTTTTCCTCTTCTCTTAGACTTGTCATTGGATTTAGGTTCCAACCAGATAATCTGTGATATTATCAGTTCAAGACTCTTAATTACATTTGCAAATCCTTTCCCAAATAAAGTTATATTCAGTTTCCAGACATTAGGATGTAGACTTTACTTCTTAAGGCTACCACTGAGCTCACTACATGTGAAATTGTTCATTTTGTAAATATATATTTAACTGCATACTTAAGATTTATGTACTTTTCTTTTTAGAGATTCTTCTTATTGAAAAAATTATGAGAAATGATTGAGGGTTACAGCTTAAGTAAAGCACTGTGGCTTAGTAGGTTAAGCCTCTGCCTGTGGTGCTGGCATTCCATATGGGCATCAGTTTGTGTCCCGGCTGCTCCATTTCAGATCCAGCTCCCTGCTAATGGTCTGGGAAAGCAGCAGAGGATGGCCCAAGTACTTGGGCCACAGCACCCACGTGGGAGACCTGGAAGAAACTCCTGGCTCCTGACTATGGATCGGCCCAGCTTCAGGCATTGTGGTCATTTGGGGAGTGAACAAATGAATGGAAGATCTCTCTCTCTCCCTCTCGCTGTATGTAACTCTGTCTCTCAAATAAATAAATAAATAAATAAATTTTTAAAAAAGAAAAAATAATTAACGCCTCTCCATTTTATAAGCATTCCAGTTATGCAAATCTTGTATCATTTGGCATATATTGAACATTAAAATGGGGAGAAAATAATTGCTACCTTATGACACCCCCCCCATTTTTTATCGATAGACTAGAGAAAATCCTTAAGCAGATTTATAGCATAATATATATACTCCTTTTATGTTTAACAGAGATATCCTAAATAAAACAAGATGGCAATATTTAGTACCATAGAAATCAACAATTATAAACAGGAAAAGCCATACAAATCACAGCAAGAAAATAAGAATTATGGGAAGAACAATGATAATACTCTGTGACACCTTGAAACTACTTTTGCATTTTGGCATTAAAACTCTTTCCCCAACCCTATGCAATTCAATCACTGCTGACAACAGTACAGTGAATTGCCTTGCTTTGCATGAGAGTCAATCTAAGCACAATTATGAAATATAAAGGGATATGCAATCAAGAACTGGGACAGACACTTCCTTTAGCAGAGGAACTTAGTCAACAACCTAAATATGCATCACAAAGTATATAAGTGTGTGTATGTGTGTGTGTATGCTTTTCTGACCATGAAATGTACCAAATATTTTTGCCCCACATAATAACATTTCCAGTCAATTAAGGACTATGTGGTCAAATAAAACTAAATTTGACAGTGGTCAAATAAGACTAAAATATAGCAGGAACTGGTGACACGGCAAAGTGGGTTAGCCCACTGCCTGTAATGCTAGCATCCCACATGGGTAACAATTTGAGTCTCATCTGCTCCACTTATGTCCAGCAACAGAAAAGCAATGGAAGATGGCCCAGGTATTAGGATCCCTGCCACCCATGTGAGAGACCAAGAAGTTCCTGATCCCAAGTCAGGTTCCTGGCTCCTGTCTTCAGCCTAGCCCAGTCCCTGCTGTTGGCGGCCATCTGGGGAGGCGGCTGGAGGAAAGAGGATCTCTGTCTCTGTCTCTCTGTCTCTCTCTCTCTCTCTCTCTGTAACTCTTTCAAATAAATAAATAGATACATCATTTACAAAAAAAAATTAAAACAGAACTGAAAAGTTTCTGTCAACTGGTGATGTATTTGCTGTGTTAATGTAGTTCTACACATCACTCACATGTCTGTGATGGTGTTGGTATAAGTCTTCTGCGCTGCCAGTCCCATAAAAGTATAGCACATACATCCATGCACAGTGTAAGATACTTGATGGACATACACGGGCTCGTCCTGCGAGGTCCACGCACTGCCGGGATGGTGGGGCAACGGTGTTTTTCAACAAGAAGCACCAAAGACAAGTTTTCGGTGAACATGTCTGTTTATTAACAATCAAGCATAAGCTTTTAAAGGGCAGGCAGAGGGGAGAGTAGCTAATTCAAGGCAACACTAATTCTATAGGATGAAGCCGATGTTGGAGATGCTATCCTTCTCCAATCAGCTTGAAGGTCACGTAGGCTATGGAAGCCTCCCAGGTGGGCCTAGGCCACACCCAAGAGCAGTTTACCTGATTGGCAACAGAAGGCGCAGGTGGGGGGAAATGTTCTTGGGGCTCCTGCCACCTGCCAGCAATCAGGCTAACCTCCAGCCTGGGCTAGGCAGGCAGTTTCACAGGCTCACCCACAATGATAATAAACTGCTATGCTACTGATTTAAGTATTTAATGTACTGTACTCAATTACAATGTTATTTTTTTCTTTTTTAAGGGATTTATTAATACATTAAATTCTCAGGGTCAGAGCAAATGAATGATAATTACTATGACCTGATTCTCATCAATTCCCATGTTAATGTGATATAAACACAAAAAAATACAATTTCAACATAGTTCATAGATATAATTCTCTAAGAATACAACAATACTTCCCTTTGAGAGACAGAGAGAGATCTTCCATTATCTGGTTCACTCCTTAAATGCCCACAATAACCAGTGCTGGACCATCACTCTCAGTGGGAAGGACTTGAGCTATCATCTGCTGTCTCTTGAGGTACAGGTTAGCAGGAACCTGGGTCAGAAGCAGAGTCGGCATTGCACCACATCTACAATCTCAAAGAACAAGAACAAAGTGATGCAGATTGTTATACTTTCTTGCACACAATAGAGCTTATCAAAGTTCAGGAAGAGTGTAAACACAGAGAAATTTGTATACAAATCTCTCCCATATAATGACATGGATTGAAGGCTAGAGAGAAGTATATTCCTGACCACCTTGGTTACTGAGGCCAAAGCAAAATGTTTTGTGATGGTAAAAGAAAAGGCTAGACCAGTACTAAGGTATTGCATTTATGGCTAGCTCTGCATGGTCTAAATGATTCAGGAATTGTTACTCATTATATTATGTTAGAGTGAGTGGTGAGTCTGCAGTTGCTGATATGAAGACAGTAGGAGGATATCTGGAAACTCTAGATAGACTAATAGTGAACAAAAATTACTTGTCAGAGAAAATCATCAACATGAATGAAACCTCTCTGTTCTTGAAATGGATGCCTGAAAGCAGTTTCATCTAGAGAGAGGCCAAGTTGATTCGGCTTTCAAGGTTTTAGAGAGGGTAATAGCATAATACATTGTGCAACCATGAATTAAGTTATCCATACTCAGATTATTTTATCTGTTTTCCACTGGTTATTTCTCTGGGCAGAATGCCTTCCTAGTCTGCTAAAGATATTACTGAGCCCACTGTTTATTCCTGGTGACAAATTTGTGGATTAGCTATAAATATTACCCTCTCTGGAAATACACTGGAGCAAAATGGCATTTTTGTTTTATTTATCTGTTTTAAAATTGTGTGAAACAATAGAGGGCAATATCTAAAAACTATAATTTAATGCTACAATGCCTGAATTCCAGTTCTGTCACTTAATAATTCTGACATTTTAGTTAAATTACATCTCAGATATGTAATCTACTTATTTGAAAAAGATATTCAAAATGGCTCTCACTACACTGAAATGGTGTCACTTTTCTAGCTGGATTTAGGAAGGATTGCAAATGAATTATAGAGGCTGAGGCAGATTCCTTCCTTTTCTCCCTAAAGTTAAGTTTGCTTGCTTTATAAAAACATTGGAGTAATATGTAGGAAACTCTGGCTGACACGTGCATTATGCCATTTACTTGTTTAATTATACCAGTGAATATCAGTGCTTTTTATCTTTTTGATTATTGGACTTTTTCTCTAGATTGTGTTAATGGAAATTATTTTAATGTGATTCCATGAAGGACCCTCTTTTTTGCTTATGGCATGAATTAAAAGTGGCTCCCAAACTTAATCAAGGCCATGGCTTTTTATGTGTATTGTCTGTAAACCCTTCATTGTGGAGAAAGAACTTTGTGAGCCTACTGTGAGTATAAATCTAAAATAATCAGATTTGCTCTCGTACATTTGCCTTCTCAGACTTGTGTGGAATTTCTAGACCAGAAGGAATCTTTGGACACCAAGTCCATAACATGAGACTGGGATTCTACCGATTTTATTTTAAATAAACTTAGGCCAAAGGCAAGGAGTGACTTTTAAAAGAGCTTGGATTTGTTTAAAGCGCAATAAGTAAATAAAAATCAAATACCATTGCTCTGTATGTCATCAGTTAAATTTGAATTTCTCTGAAGGAATATAAAGAAAAATATTTTTGTGAGAGTTTCCAGTTATCTGAACTCTACTGGGTTATTTTAAAAATTCTTATAACCTCAGAAATCAGTACTTACAATAAGAAACTAACATTTTTGGCTCTAATATTATTCAGAATTACCATATTTATTGTTGAATAATTAGTGAATGATGATCTCTCATTGATAGTAAAATATCTACGTTAGTTTCTGACTTGTTGAAATTTTATCATTGACCAAAAATGCTTCTTCATTTGCTTTTTCTTTTCTGACAAGACCTAAATTTGGAGCTGCAGGAAAACAGAAAAACCCAACATGCCTGCTCCTTTAAGAAGACATGGCTCCTTTACTTTAAAAATAAGGAAATGGTAGATATTTTGTGAAGCAGGTAAGATTCTGTTTGACAACAACCCATATCTGAGTGCTTTATTTCTGTTATGGTTCCACCCTAGGAGGTCTCTCTCTCTCTCTCTCTCTCTGCATACCACATCTCATCTCCAGCCCTGTGTTTCTCCACCCCTTCAAATAAAATTAAAATTAAAAAAAGTGAAATGGAAGTCTCAGAGAGTTAAACTATATATTTAGTATAAATAATTAGAGTTTTGTCATAAATTATTCTCAGTATAACACTCAATTTACAGTTAGTGAACACAATATTAATATACTAGTAGATTATTGATGCTATAATATTATTAATATATTTACATCACATTAATTGTTCATATTCACTGAAATGAAAATATGTAGAGAAATAAAATCTGGAGCTCACATTAGTTTAAAATTTTATATTTTATCAAATATATGTACTAAGCTTTAAAAACAACTTTAAGGAGCCAGCATTGTAGTATAGCAGGTAAAGCCACCACCTGTGCCCATTTGGGCACTGGTTTGGGTTCTAGCTACTCCAAGTCTGATCCGGCTCCCTGATAGTGACCTGGAAAAAGCACTGGAAGATGGCCAAATACTTGGGCCTCTGCCACGCATGTGAGAAACCCTGATGAAGCTCTTTGCTTTATCCTGGTCCAGCACCAGCTGTTGTGATCATTTGGAGAGTGAACTAGTGAGTGAAAAATATATTTCTCTCTCTTCTTGTCTCTCTGTAACTCTGATTTTCAAATAAATAAATGAATCTTTAAAATACACTTTAAATTTCCATGTATTGTTCTTATATTACATATATAGTTTTAATACCAGCAACGTAAGTAAACATCATTACTATAAATAACACAAGCAAGAAACGATATCAAAATCTTTTAAATTTAATATAATCTTGGAATATTTTAAATTTAAATATAACTTGTTCCACAAAGAACACAGTATGTTTTTCTTATTTCCTCTTTATTTCATTGGAAATTGTGCAAACTTCATTCCTAAGTATCAAAATTCTGAATATGTATGCTGAGAAACTATTTCAGGCATTATTTTCTTAGTAGGAAAAACTGCTTGATTTGAAGGCATAGTAGATTTTAATTTGCTTGCTTTAGGGTGGAATTTTGCTACCAAAATGTAAACTTAAATATTTGTGAAGATTAGTTAGATATTGACTTAGAGATGGTGACCATCAATCCAATTAAAAATATGCCTATTTTAAAAGTTAAATAATATATCCTGAGATCTCTCTTATTTACTGTTGCTTCTTTGTGTAACTGCTTCTGAAGAAATATTTTTTGGAAAATTTTCCCCAATAGGAAAAGGAGTACTGTACTCCTGGGCAAACACATTTTTCCTGGCTCTTTCAATTAGTAGTTATCTAATCCATTGCCATATATTCTTCAAATAATACCATTTCTGGTAGGAAGGTTTTGGAAGAATGTGACCTTGGCTTTGACTATGTTCAACTTATATCCTATGAGAGTCTGTCCATTACCTCAAAATCAACATTCTGCCCCCCATTGATATTTGCAGGACATACTAGTGATCTAATTCCACTTCATCTCATTCAATGTGAATTATTGCCCTATTTTATGAACTTGAAAAAATCAGTCTCTTTGTCATTATTACTGTATCCATTTGCTTAATCCATGCATTCATGGTAATGAAGGCTCCACGCTAGTTTGGAAACTATTTTGTTCAAAACTGTGTCTTCTTTATCTTCTGCATCACCTGGCAAAGTATTGACATTTAATAAACATTTTCAAACAAGTTAGTGTATCATGTTAAAAGAAAAGCAAACATACACTTTCTTTGCTAATGAATACATATGTTGTGTTCCTGATTCAAAGGACTCCATCATCATTTCAAATCAAACATTCCTGTATTCTTTCTGATATCCTTCTTTTTGGGTTGTTGATTCCTCCAACAGGTTTTAGATTTATTGCAATGATGATGATGAACATAGCCAGGATTTTTTGTGTGGAACTATCTAGATCCTGCAGACATATTAAAATCATTTTACCATTACTGCAATGCAGGGAGATAGTATTATTACTACTTATTCTGCAGAAAAAGAAAATTGGAACACAGAGATATTAAGTGGAAATCATCCCAGTAAGCAGCAGCAAATTTGGACTCAGGCTTTTTGACACCTCTAGTGTCTACTAAGACTGAGTCCACACTTAATCAATCTAGTCTATTAGCTTGAGCACCTATACCTGCTTCAGAAAACTTTTAGCTTTTAGGTTCAACTACTATCATCCGATGATTTCCCTCCTCAAACATTTGATTCTTGGCAGAACTGTTCTTTGGTTTTGTTTTTATTTCCCCATGGAAGCCAACACAGCCTTGCTGATTTTGGTTACACATCTGAAAGGCTTTGCAATTGTCAACTCAACTGTTTGTATTATAGTTTTTGTCTGGTTTCAATCTGTTCTGCTTCAGCACAAAAGGAATTTATATACAATTTGGGATCACAGAAAAACACAGTCATTGGGAAGTGTTTCAGTCAGAGGTGAATTTGTTGTTATAAACACAAATTAAAGTTTGTACAAACTCTCTTAAAGTTTGGGGATTGATCTGAATAAGTTCAAATAACTTCATAACTCAAGGGCAGGAAATATAGCTGGATCTCACAGACAATTGAAGATGATAAATTCAAACACACACTTAATTATTTTATCAAAAGGCTCTCTAGACCTTCGCTCTGGGTTGAGTGTAACCAAGATCAGGAGTATTTATTCTGAAATATTACTATGTGTTAGCTATGTTCCTAAACCCAAAGCCACAGCTTCCTTTAAGCAACATTCCACACAGTTCTCATACCTTCTTACCTTCAGCATCTAATCTTTCCCCTACCCATTTAGGCTAGAGGTGATAAATGTACTTACTATTTCTAGTTTTTGCATTATCCATACTAGTTTCCTTATGCCATACTCACACTTTAGGAAATTTACATTTTAGAATCTCTTGTAATTACCCAATTTGCATATGTCATCTATTTCTTATTGGCTGCCTTCTGATTCAAATTTCAAATGAACTCTAAATCTCTCCAGTATCTTTTAAGGAAGAGGATACATCTGATTGTTATACTTAGCATTGGTTGAGACATTTTTGGTATGGCTTCATTATATTTTATTTTTCTGTCCTGTCTTAGTCCATTAAGGCTACATAACAATGGTACCTTAGACTGGGTAATCTATAAATAACAGAAATTTATTTACCATAGTTCTGGATACTGGGGAGTCCAATACAGAGGAACTGGCATATTCAAAGTCTGGTGAGGGCCCAATTCTTTATAGCTATGTCCTCAAATGGTGGTTGGGTAAAGGCACAACCTTCAATTGTTTTTATAAGGATGATAATTACGTCCATGAGGGCAGAACTTTCATGATGTAATAATTTCCTAGAAGGCCCCATATCCTGATCTACTCACATTGGGTTTTAGGTTTCAATACATGAATTTTAGAAGAATACTGACATTCAGTTCATCACATGTTTCTTTTCCACTTAAGTTTTAGACATGGTGTCTAAATACAATTACCCCAGAGAAACATTAACTTCTTACTGGTGTCCTCCTGACAAATGAGAGGAATTGCAAGACATTCTTCAAGTAAGAAATAGGAAAAGCTGGTTTCAGAGTTAAGAAGGCAGGGATTTATGACAGCAATTTCTAGGATGTCTGTAATAATCTTGGTCTTACAATATTTATGCCCTCAAGTAATCTCTTTTTTAACTAAATCAGAGGTTTTCTCCATGATCAACAGAATACTATAACATTCAACTTCTTGATCTGTGCCATAAAAGGCATTGCTTCTTCTCCCTGCACTGTTGGGTTACTCCTCAGGCATAGAAAGATGACGTGTTCCTAAGCTATCCAAACAGCCTTGTGGAGAGGACACTCGGGAGGGCAATTAAATCTCACCAGCCAACATAAGTAACTTGTAGTCATTTGAGTGCATCAGCTTGGAAGCAGTTAAGCTTTCAGAGAGGAAAATGCTTACAGCACTAACATGATTTAACTGATGAGATATCATAACCCAAGTCTGCTCAAAACGTTCCTGAACTACTGAGCTTCAGAAATTGTGAGCAATTGTTTTTATTATTTTAAACCATTAAACCTTGAGATTATTTGTTACAAGAAAGCGATAACTAAAAGCTGAATATAAGGATGAATGGGTATTAACTTGCTTAGTTGGTTATGAAAGCCATATTATAGGACAAGAAGGGAAAAAAGTTCAAAGGGTCAAGAATCTCATTAAGGTGACTTAGAATTCAAATTTTTAAACAATGGCTTCCTTTGTTATTTGTGAGACAGGTGTTTGGATTTGATGGGGTCTAGGTATGTGAGCTTAAGTTTCTGGGCATGTCAAGAGTTATTGACACAGACGATATTGCAACATGGAGGATTTTGAAGCTTAAGAATAATTTTATCAAGTGTTGTGCACAGCATCCAGCCTCCAATTGGACGTCCTCAGTCAGAATATAGTCATAGTAAAGAAAAATAAGAGAAGGTATCTGGGCCAGAGGAGAATTGAGTAAATTAACTGAATTAGGAAAAAAAGAAAAACATATGCATACAGATGTTGATATGAATATATGATACATATGAGGGTGTGAAGTTTTTTCCATAATATATAGAAAATGTTATGGAAAAATTATGCATGGACTTCAACAATTTTGTGCCAAAACAAACTCATACTTTTAATTCTAGTTTTTCACAAGCTTTTTGAAGTACCCTCGTGTGTATGTGTATCTGTGTGGGAGTCTCACTGGAGATTAGGGTGAATCATGTTGTTGAACTATCACAGCCGTAAAATATATGTAAATCTTTTGGCACAAATATTTTTTAAAATCATATTTAACACATAGATGCTGCTTATTTTTATTTTTTTTACGTTATATGTTTCTGTTTTCTAAAATTTTTGGTAGCCACTCAAGTGAATTATTGACTTATAAAAAGTTTTTAAATTAATGCATATATTTAAACAAACGTGATATACTAATAAACTGTACTCTTCATCTATCTCCTGATGGTTACCTGGGGTAAATACAATTGAAAATATTCTATCGTGCTGTTATACAACAATGAATGGATTTTAAATGTTTTTACATAAATATCTTTAAGTTACATTTTCACAAACTTTTTGAGGTATCCTGGTATCACATATTAGATCAGCATATTATGATGTTTTGTTTTAGGGGAAAAAGTAAGCACAGATCATTTCCTTCTCTGCTTAAAAAGCTTAAGCAGAAAGAGAACAATCTATGAAAATAGAGAGATGAACAGAAGCAGCCAACTGGCACACATATTTGGGGCTCACATGCAAATCAACTTATTCTTTGCTTTCCAACACTTCCCAAATTCTTTTAAAACCATATTTGAATCTGGATAGCAACTCTATATGAAGTCATCACTGATATAAATACAGACAGCATTGTGTTGGGTAGAGCAATGCCAGAAAATGACAGGACCAACAGATAAAAACCAAAGCAATTAAGTTTCCATAAACACTTGACTTGGTGTTGAATCAACATTCATTTTTATAAACAGCAGTGTAGCAAGAAATAAATGACAATCATACATTTCCAATATATAAACCATGTTGATTTGGTGAAGAAACAGAATTCTTTCCAGCTTTTTCCTTACAATGTGGGAAAAAAAACTTACTCAGTAATTTATGAGTTTTATTTCAGATATCGTGTGAAATTCTCTGTTGGCAAAATGTTAAAAAATTAACAGATAAACTTTGGTATGTTTTTGGTTTCACAACATCCCCCTCAACCAAAATAAAAAAAAAATCTGGCTACATATAAGCAATTTTTAGTGATAATTTTCCTTTACTGCATAATTTCTGAGCACTCATTGTGAACTTATTAGCAAGGCAAGGGAATTCTTTCTTAAAATGCTGTAATAGTTCTGTTTCTATTTCCTAAGCCTTACTTCAACAATAACACAGAATAACACATGAAAGCATAATTTTTACCTGATTTTCTTCTCTTACAGATATTCAATTGACCTTTCTCAGGAAATAGCTGAGGTACATATATATTACAAATATGTTTATAATCTTTAAAAATATATTTATTTTTATTTGAATTGGGGAGGGGGAAGAGAGATATCTGTCTGCTGATTCACTTCCATATATGTCTACCTGGGTCCAGCCAAGCCGGAAGTTGGAACTTAATTAAGATCTCCCTAATGGATGGAGGAAGGGACCCAAGTACTTGAGTCATCATCTACTGCCTCTCAACGTGCATAGTAACAGGAAGCTGTAATCAAAAGTGGAGCCAGGATTTAAACCCAGGCTCTGAGGAATGGGCATCTAAGCGGCATCTTAACCACTGAGCCAAAAGCCCCTTCCAGGAAAATATGTTTATTAAAAAATATCTTTCTTCCAAAGAGCAGAGTTAATCAATAATGAAAAAAAAAGTAACAAAGAAAAAAAAAGATTTCAGTAACTTTCCTCTAGATGCCAAAAATACATAGAGAAACAAAAGAGATTATGGCTCCTATTAGGATCTTACTAAAATTAGTTGAATGAATGAAATAAAGCTGATAAATTATTTCTCTTTTTCTGTATCATTAGGTCACTTTTCCTTTCAGTGTTCTTGCTATCTAATCATAGCTCCAATGATTCATGCAGGTAATACTTGCAGTCTGTTTTTTTGTGTGTGTGTTTTTTTTTTTTTTTTTTTTTTTTTTGACAGGCAGAGTTAGCCAGTGAGAGAAAGAGAGACAGAGAGAAAGGTCTTCCCTCCATTGGTTCACCCCCCAAATGGCCACCACAGCCGGAGTGCCACGCCAATCCGAAGCCAGGAGTCAGGGGCTTCCTCATGGTCTCCCATGCGGGTGCAGGGCCCAAGCACTTGGGCAATCCTCCACTGCCTTCCCAGGCTACAGCAGAGAGCTGGACTGGAAGAGGAGCAACCAGGACAGAATCTGGCGCCCGGACTGGGACTAGAACCCGGGACGCTGGCGCCGCAGGTAGTGGATTAGCCAAGTGAGCTGTGGTGCCGGCCGCAGTCTGTTTCTAATGTAAAAATTTGACCTTGTTCAATTCTCTTGATGATGTTGTCCTAGGTTATAAAATAAAAATGCATCTACAATCATGAATTAATCTTCACAGACTCCAGGTTAGTTTTAATTATCACATACATGTTCTTTCTATCTGTTATAAATCACTTGATCTGTTGTAGGCATTTCCTCAAACTCATTGAGGAAATTTACCACAATGCAATGTCGTTTAAAAGCATGCATATGCAGTAGAGTCAAATATTTGGTTATTCTTAGGATGAAGATTTGCAAACTTTGTGGATTTGGCTGTTATATAGTGCTTTTTCAGTTTCATTATTTGAAAATGAAATAAATAAATGCCACCCAAGAGCATTCTTATAATGTTAAATAGCAGATTACATGTAAAGTCTTGCACTCAAGAACTGTAATCTGAAAATAAACATTAGTTATCTCCAACTTTTAATGGAGGACTTCATAAACTAACACGTAAATGTCAAGTAAGATTATTTGTTGATAACTACTTGGGACAGAGCTCAACAGAAACATATTTCATGTAGCACCATTCACTATAATTATATAGATTTGAAAGTGCCAAGAGAGGAGTATTTAATTTCATGAACTGTATGCAACTCCAGCCAAAAAATTAGCCAGCAGAAGATATTCATACCCATATAGGTAGTAAGCCTGCATCTCTCTTATAACTAAAGGTAGACTGGTGTTACCTTTGACCCTGGGGAGTTATTATGTACTTCATGGATAATGGGATAAAACTTTATGGTTTACAAACACTATAAAGTAGCCTCAGGCAGAACCAGGTCAGCAAAAAAGGAAAGATTGAGAACGTGGAGGGAGGATATTTTGAGCTTTCCAAACTCCTTTCTGCAGCTCTTTCTCTTCCCGTCAGCCTCCAGTCCTGCTTAAAGTCTCTGGTGTTCACGTTAGTGGTGGACTCCGTAAACCGCACTTTCTTCAGCAACTCTTTTCAGCAATGTCTTCCCTCTCCGCTTTTCCTTCTTCCTCCCTTCCTTTCCAATTCCCATTGCCATTCCATCAATGGTCCCCAATGTGTGAACCATTCTTTAAGGGTCTGCTTTCAGAAAGTTTTGCCTTCTGTAATCTATCCCCAAGGAAAGCACCAGCATTCCTTCTCTCATTTTCACAGGGATCTTTTCATACATAATGCAATGAAGCAAATTGACTCTGAGGGGAAATTCAAGAAGAAAAGTCATGGGGCCGGCGCCACGGCTCAATAGGCTAATCCTCCGCCTAGCGGCTCCAGCACACCGGGTTCTAGTCCCGGTCGGGGTGCCGGATTCTGTCCTGGTTGCCCCTCTTCCAGGCCAGCTCTCTGCTGTGGCCAGGGAGTGCAGTGGAGGATGGCCCAAGTGCTTGGGCCCTGCACCCCATGGGAGACCAGGAGAAGCACCTGGCTCCTGCCTTTGGTGCGCCAGCCTCAGCGCGCTGCCTGTGGCAGCCATTGGAGGATGAACCAATGACAAAAGGAAGACCTTTCTCTCTCTCTCTCTCTCTCTCTCTCTCTCACTGTCCACTCTGCCTGTCAAAAAAAAAGAAAAAAAAAGTCAGCATGAGAATTTCTTTGGAAAAGATGTAACTGCAAACCTCAAACATATCAGAGTTTCAAAAAGAGTTTATAATTTATGTCTTACAAATATAAGATAGTTTCAACATTTTCATCTGTGACAAATAAGATAGGATTCACATTTAAATTTATGGCTTATATAAAAATAAGTTTAGGGGCCCCTGTGGTGGCTCAGTGTCAAGCTATAGCTTGAGACATCAGCATCCCAAATTGTAGCACTGGTTGAAATCTCAGCTGCTCCACTTCCTGTCCAGCTCTCTGCTAATGTGTGTGAGAAGGCAGAAGATGTCTCAAGTACTTGGGCCTTTGTCACTTAACTGAGAGACCTGAATGGAGTTCTGGGTTCCTGGCTTCTGCCTGGTCCAAACCCAGCCGTTGCAGCCATCTGGAGATTGAATCAGTAGATGGAATCTCTTTCTTTCTCTCTCACTCTCTCTCTATCTCTCTCTCTCTTTCTCTCTCTCCATCGCTCTCATTTTCACTCTCCTTCTCTATCCCTCTGTAAATAAATATTTTAAAAATTAACTTTTATGAGGCCGACACTGTGGTGCAGGTTAATCCTCTGCCTGTGGCGCCAGCATTCCATATGGGTGCCAG
Source organism: Oryctolagus cuniculus (assembly GCF_051225735.1). Classification (NCBI taxonomy): domain Eukaryota; kingdom Metazoa; phylum Chordata; class Mammalia; order Lagomorpha; family Leporidae; genus Oryctolagus; species Oryctolagus cuniculus. The sequence continues at coordinate 120,284,429 of NC_142871.1, forward strand.
TTCAGGTCCTGGCTGCTCCTCTTCCAATCCAGCTCTCTGCTATGGCTTGGGAAAGCAGTAGAAGATGGCCCAGGCACTTGGGCCCCTGAACCCATATGGGAGATCCAGAGGAAGCTCCTGGCTCCTGGCTTTGGATCAGCTCAGCTCCACTCATTGTGGCCATTTGGGGAATGAATCAGTGGATGGCAAACCTTTTTCTCTGTCTCTCCCCCTCTCTGTTTGTAACTCTATCTTACAAATAAATAAATGAAATTTTAAAAAAAGAATTAATACAGACCAATAATAAAAGGCAAGAAAATTAGTCATGAACAAAAAAATTTGAGAAAGACTATACAAAAGATGATCTAAAAGTAGCTGATAAACATAGGAAAATGTGCTCAATATCGTTAGCCACTAGACAAAGATAAATTAACACTGTAATGAGTAATATTGCACAAACAATGGATACATTTTTGAAAGAATGATATTTATCAATATGAGTGAGGATATGGGTTTGGAAATGAAGCTATTAGAAATGTAAATTGATAAGACTCCTTTGGAAAAACATTTGATAACACTTAGTAAAAGATAGCCCATGTATACCATATGCTCCGTTAATCACACCCTGAAGTATACAGCATTTACCAAAAGCAGAGTAGCAACAGCAGTGTGTATCAAAAGATATATGGAGAAAATATTCACAGAAATTTTTCATAATGTCTCTAAACTAACAACAATCAAAATACTTAGGAACAATAGAATAGTAAATAAAGTACATGGTATGCATATATGGAAATTTACATAGCTATTAATGACAAACTTCCTCATAGGCAACTTGGATGAGCCTCAACAGCATAATATTGAGTTAAAGAGGTTAGGCATTAAAATTACTTCTTAGTTACTTATTCAGTTATACAAAATATGAAAATTAATAAATCTAACCCATAGTTATCAAAATCAGGGTACTTTTTATTATAATGGCTAATGACTGGAAGTGGGGCATGAGGGTCCTTGTTGGAAGCTGAAAATATTCTATAGATGTGTATTTATTTTGGTAGCAGTTGCACAAGTATATGAAGTATGTACTTGCATATATAAATTTATCAGACTGTGTATTTGATTTCAGTAGATTAGAGGATCAGTAGATTCACGGAGGCAAAAAAGATAAAAAAAATGATAGGCTCCTTGTACAGTTCAACCTTATCAATTTTGGGGGGTTAAGGCAAGGAACGGATTGTTCTTTGTGTAAGAGATCTCTTGTTCTAACAGCTTCATGCATGAGGGTCTACTCATGAGGACATGATGTGAGGCAGCACCTCATTCTCAGTGTTTGCCCTTACCCTTGATGTTTCCTCCCACTAAACATTAGCTTTCAATGGTTCATAGACTATCTGTCTGTTAATATGGAGGCACAATCTTAATCTAAAAGTTAAAGAAAATAAATTTAAATAGGATATCAATTTTATTTGTGACATTAAAATGTTTAAGACGATAAGGAGTATTCAAAAAGTTGATGAAAATGAGTACAAAAACTATGCATGGATTTCAAAATTTTTTCACCAAAATAAATTACATTTTAATTCCATTTTCTATGAACTTTCTTATGTACCCTCATATTGGCCTTTTGTCATGAAACCACTTTAAGGAATTGATGCTTAAGCAATGAAGTGGTGCCTAATGAAGTGATTCCTCTGCTTTCCGTAATACTTCTGTGCCTTTACCTGTGTTCAAGAAACTGTTTAATTGTGTTGTTGAAAGGGCCACCTTAATTTTTAGGTTTGGAATCCTCCAAGCAGTGAAGAGTCATGTAGCCCATCCTGAAGGCTAACCCTAGACCAGCCCCTGGGAGGTATCCTACGCAAGGCTCTGGTGAATAATCTTAGTATGGATCCACAGAGACCCTCAGATGTGTTACCCCAGCACATCCCCAGCAACACTGTTCATCTTCTGAGTCATGCTCTCCAATTCTAATCTCTGTATCTGCCTCATTGTTACATCCACAAGAGTCAGTGTTTGCCTAAAATGGCTGCCTCTGCATATTGCTTGCCAGTTTCTATTCCTTCAGCTCTACCCTCTGACTCCCATTGTGATTTGTGTCTCCTAAGATTATCTAAGAGCCCAAAGTGTACACTTCAATAATTCTGGGTTACGGAACTAATTTATAATTACTTGGATTCAGTCCTCTTCCTAAACTTCTTCATGCACGTCTGATGTCCTACTGTTTTTATCTTTTAACTTTTATTTTCATTCTTTGACTCTGTAGCCCCACACAGCTACATGACCCTAAAAACAACAAAAATGGCCTGTTTTCTGTGTAGCAGATTACAACAATATGAAAACAACATGATTAACTTTAAGAGTTGATTGTCTCATAAAGTCCTATGGATTTGAACATCATCTGTATCTTCCAAACATGTTGGATTTCTTTCTTATTTTTTTTATTTTTTATTTTTTTATTTTTTGACAGGCAGAGTGGACAGTGAGAGGGAGAGACAGAGAGAAAAGTCTTCCTTTGTTGTTGGTTCACCCTCCAATGGCCGCCATGGCTGGAGCGCTGCAGCCGGCGCACCCCGCTGATCCGATGTCAGGAGCCAGGTACTTCTCCTGGTCTCCCATGGGGTGCAGGGCCCAAGCACTTGGGCCATCCTCCACAGCACTCCCTGGCCACAGCAGAGAGCTGGCCTGGAAGAGGGGCAACCGGGACAGAATCCGGCACCCTGACCGGGACTAGAACCCAGTGTGTCAGCGCCGCAAGGCGGAGGATTAGCCTAGTGAGCCGCGGCACCGGCCCTGGATTTCTTTCTAAAAAGGAATTGATTTTCAGAGAACTTGTAGATTTTGTAGTGTCATAAGGAAGAGGATAACCTAAGGAAAAATACTAAGTTTTTTTTTTTAACTTCCAGAATAATATGATTTTCAGCATATCTTATTCTATTGAATTAACTCTGTGTGCATCTTCAAATCTTATAATCAGTTATTTCAACCGCACAGAAATAAATTTATTTGCTAAATCTATTATGATTTAACAAACATCTATTATGAATTGGGTGTATTTAGAGGTAAAATTATATTTGCATTATCTCAGAAGAGTACAAACACAGATTTCAATAATTTTAATTCTGGGGATCAAACTCTATGGAAATTCATGAAAAAAAAGGCCTACAAATGGTAGAAACATGTGTGCAAAATATCATTATACTATTTATAGCACAGAAGTATGAACAGTTTAAAAATCAAACATGAAATAATAGGCAAATTCTAGATCATTCATATTGTCAAAATATTGCTGATAATGAAAATATAATAATAGGCCAGCACCACGGCTCACTAGGCTAATCCTCCGCCTTGCGGTGCCGGCACACCAGGTTCTAGTCCCGGTCGGGGCACCGGATTCTGTCCCGGTTGCCCCTCTTCCAGGCCAGCTCTCTGCTGTGGCCAGGGAGTGCTGTGGAGGATGGCCCAAGTCCTTGGGCCCCGCACCCCATGGGAGACCAGGATAAGTACTTGGCTCCTGCCTTCGGATCAGCGCGGTGCGCGGGTTGCGGCGGCCATTGGAGGGTGAACCAACGGCAAAGGAAGACCTTTCTCTCTGTCTCTCTCTCTCACTGTCCACTCTGCCTGTCAAAAAAAGAAAAAGAAAATATAATAATAGATATTATAGGAAAAACAATGAAACACTTTATATAACTTCTGTTTATGTTTACATATAGAAACATATGTTTCTATATGTAAATTCAATTTAGTACTGAATTTGTGCTAGCAAAAAAGACTAAAAGACAAAGCTTCAACTGTCAATAACAGTTGTTAGACAATTGTCAAATAGATTGTTTTTGGAATTTCCTAAACCTTATATATTTTGAAGCACAACTGAAGTCTGCATTGGTAGATAGCCATGAAAATACCATATTAGTCAAGATCATAAGTACACATCACCAGCAAAAATTTCTGCAGAAAATGCATTGATATAAGCTATAAAAAGGGACCAGTGCTGTGGCATAGTAGGTTAAGCCTTCACCTGTGGGCACTGGTTCATTTCCCAGCTTCTCCTCTTCCAATCCAGCTCTCTGCTTGTATCCTGGAAGAGCAGTGGAAGATGGTCAAAGTGCTTGGGGCCCTGCACTCACATGGGAAACAGAAGCTCCAGGTTCCTGGCTTTTGCCTGGCCCAGCTTCAGCCATTGCGGCCATTTGGGAGGTGAACCAGCAAATGGAAGACCCCTTTCTCTGTCTCTGCCTCTCTGTGTCTGTAACTCTGCCACCTAAATAAGTACATAAAATCTTAAAAAAAAAAGTTATCGACAGCCTCTTGATCGGGGCAAAGCTGAATAATATTTCAGTGAACATATTTATATAGTATATACATTGTATATACACAATTCATGCACACAAAATATATTTAATAGAGTTTAATATATGTATTTGCATATATGTGTATATGTAGTATGACATATTATCTATATTAATGTATGGGGATATATTAACCTGGACTATTTCAAGCATATGTTTATTTTTTTCAGTTAACAACAAGTTCTGAATCATCTGCTTTACTAAATTTTGTGAAAATTAAGTACAAGAATGGGATGCACATGTAATCATCTACATCACTACATTATTGTGACTTCTAGGGTATAACAGTTTATGAACATTTGGAGAAGTTTGCACACGTAAAAAGAGCAATAAAGTGAGATTGTTTGCATGTGTATGTTCCCTGAAAGTATTGATTTAAAGAATTCCTCTCATATCCAACATGATCAATAGCGGGCAGGGGAAACTTGTAAGCAATGGTAAACCATCTTATTGCATGAAAAAAAAATTCTGTACAAATCATTTACCTTGATCCATAAAGTGTTTGCTTGTGTAAAATAAGAACCAAATGATTAGCCTTTTCTGCTTCCAAAGCAGCAGGGTGGATTCGGAAATAAGTTGGTGGATTGTGAAAAGAGGGTTCCACTTAATTGTAAAACCTAAACTTATTATCACCTTGGAGTTAGCTAACTATATCAAATGAAAATAAAGGGGAGGAGCTGGTGTTATGGCGTAGCGTAGTGGGTAAAGCCGCTGCCTGCAGTGCTGGCATCCCCTATTGGCAATGGTTCGAGCCCTGGCTGCTCCACTTCGATATAGCTCTTGGCCTATGGCCTGGGAGAGCAGTAGGAAATGTGCTTGGGTCCCTGAACCCGCATAGAAGACCCAGAAGAGGCTCCTGGCTCCTGGCTTTGGATCAACGCAGCTCCAGCAATTTGTAGCCAATTGGGAGTCAACCAGCAGATGGAAGACTCTCTCTCTCTCTCTCTCTCTCTCTCTCTGCCTCTCCTTCTCCCTTTGTGTAACTCTGCCTTTCAAATAAATAAATAAATATTTTTAAAAAAGAATAGAAAAGAAAGGAGAAGATATGTTACTCTCATTTTCCTGATTCTAGAACGGTGATAACCGTTCACAACAGACTGATCAAATAGTATAATGCAAATCTAAGTCACATACACAAATTACTAGCAACAGGATCACATATCTTCTCTGTAAGCCATGGAGAAGTCAAATCTTATCTTGCAGTGACCTGGTATTAATTTCCTCTTGCACAAATTATCTTAAACTCAGTTGCTTAAAACACAAATCTTTTATCTTATAATTTTGAAGTTGAGAAGTTCAGATGATGCCTCACTGCATTAAAATCAAGGTGTCCACAGGGAAACTCTAGAGAGAAATCGGTTTCTTTGAATCCCTATTTACAGGGACTGCTTTCCTTAGCTTATGGCTCTCTCCTACTCAACACCCAGCAATGATGGGTAGTCCTTTTCATCCTGCATCACTGGCATTTACACTTTTGACTCAGTCTCCCACAGTTCACCTTGGAGTTTACGTTGTGTCACTGTGTAATCTAAAATAATCTTCCCACTTCCATCTCAGTTACTTGATTTGCATTTTGGATTGCATCTACTACTTTGACACATGATGTAACATATTCAAGGATTCTAGAAATTAAGGAATTTACATTGTGTGGAGCTCATTATCCTTCCAACCATAGTTCCATATTTCCCTCTAATAATAACTAATGTATGTGTTTCTTTGTTCTAATCCTGTGGGTTCATTTTCACAGAACATGTGTAAAAGAGGTCTTAAAATGTTTGTTGCGAAATATCATCCCATGAGTTGAGATTAATATAAGATTGTGTAACCTTTTCTTTTTTAGGGATGGCAATGAAATATTTCCTGTTTTTGGCTGCTGCTGCTGGGTTCCTGCCTGTTTTGACTTTAAGAGTATGAAATAATTATATGTTTCAAAATTACTGTATAGATAAGGATAAGATATAACCCTTTATAAGAAAAGGGCTATAAGCACAGTTATGACAATGATTCATCAATTACTCCTCTATTTCTCACAATAGCCCTATTACACAAGTGCCATTCTTAATACCATAAAACAGAGTAAAGAATAAAATTATAGTGACGTAAGGGCATGTGGTCAATGTTAGATGATGAGGAAATAGAAAGACTTTAAAGCAAATTTAATTAGTGTATAGTTTCATGGGACCATGCCTGTTTAGTTATAACTCCTCTGGTGAATAATAATAATAATAAAATAAAAACTTCAACAAAAAACCAATAATGTAGGATAGGAACTACTTCATTATAATCTATTCATAACTTATACATGCAGGAAACAACTTTTTTTAGTTTTTTTGTTTGTTGGTTCCCAGACAAGTTAAATGTATTAGCCAAGCCCTTTAGTACCATAACAAAATACCTGAGGCAGGTTATCTTATAAAGAAGAGAGGCTATTTTGTCTCACAGAACTGGAGGTACTAAATCCAAGATTGGATGGATCACACTGGTTCAGCCTCTGGTAACAGCAATCCTGTTGGTGAAGTCCCAATGTGTTCAGTGCTTCATAGAGCAAGAGACAGTGCATGGGTGTGTCTGTCTGTCACTATCATCTGTGATCTGTCTCCTTCACTTTCTCATTATGAAATTCTCATTAGGAATTCAATCATGAGTGTTCCATTTTAATGATCTAATCCAATCTTAATCAGTCCTCCAAAAGTCTCAACTATACACCAAATTGGATTAAGTTTCCACACTCTTACTACCATTAATTTGACTTTGGGTTTTAAATTCCTGCATGAGATCAGAGTCAAATCATGATCAAATCATGGCAGTCAGTACTTTCAGAATACTTCAATGGTGCTATAAGATTCTTCACTATAATAAGAACTAATGCATTGAAATAAATAAAATTGAAAATTTCCAACTTTAAAGACAGAGCAGTGGCCGGTATAGTGGTGTGGCAGATAAAACCACTATCTGTGACACCAGCATCCCGTTTGTGTCCTGTCTACTCCACTTCTGATCCAGCTCCTTACTAATGGCCTGGGGAAAACTCAAGTAGTTAGGCCACTGCCACCCATATGGAGATCCAGATATAGCTCCTGGCTCCTGGCTTTGGCCCAGCTCAGCCCTGCCTATTGTGGCCATCTGGGGAATGAACCAACAGATTGAAAATCTCTCTCTCTCTCTCTGTCTCTTCCTCTCTCCGTGCAACTCTGACTTTCAAATAAATAAATAAATCTTTTTAAAAAGACAGTGGTGAGAGGTACTTCTAGCAAGGGAATCAAAATATGAGTCCTGAATAGCACAACTTAGTAACATAAGGACCAAAAGAATCACAAAATTGAAGCAAAATACTGAATGGGGTAGCTCCCTAATAATTTATGATCAGCCAATATTATTTACCTTTAAATAATCTCAATAACATAAAGAAATATATGTATGTGTGTGTGTGTATACATATAAATTTACCCAAAATGCTTTTATGACAAGCCAAAGTCAATGGCTTTGGTATAATTATTGGTTTCATTTTTATGAATAGTTTCATAGGTCAGGTAAGAGAAGTGAAGGTGGAAGGCACTTAATTTTATTGATGAAAGAAACACCAAATGCCTTAGGCTATAGGGTTGGTGTTTTTGTGATTGGATGCTGTTACTCATAGCTGTTCCCCAAAGATAGACCAGATGGAATTCTTGTCCACCACCTAGCAACCTCTCACAAGCTGGAATTAGAGGCTTGAAGAGAACTTCCCCTTCCTTTCCTCAGATTCTCTTCCTACTCCCCACCTCCATCCAATGTGAAAGGGCAATCAGGCATCACAGAATGAAAAAGCTAAGCTGACGCATCTCCACCATTCCAGAGGAAAAGTAGAAAGGCAGATAGTCAGAAACATATCTTTGCCTATAAAACCTACAAACAGGGAGTGAAGACCACTTAGCTCAAGTTCTAGGAGGCAGCCTAGACTTCCATGAATAAGAGGGAATCAGTATCACTCATTAAAAGCCCATAGAAAAATGTAGATTGCTAGGAATCCACTCATTCAAGGAAACAAAACCTGATTGATTTACTAACCAAGAATCCAAAACAAAAATATGAAAAAAATGGAAGGCATTGTATATTGTACATTCTATAAACAGAGAATTATTGAGATATTTGCATAACATTTTGTAAACAATTTACTGATAGCATGAATGCATGAGAATTTTTTAATTAAAAAAAGAATATACATTAAACTCAAACACTAATTTATTTCACAAACCTTAAACATGAATCTGATGTAAAGTAAATAGTCAGATATTCCAATTTGATGACAAAAATATTTCTATGCTTTAATTTTTCTATATTCCAGGTCAAAAATATATAGACTGGCCACTAGACTTGAATCTTATTTTAAATGTCCTACAGTTTTAAAGTTTTCTGGAAAACAGGGTGTCTCATTGAACGGAAATTGGTAGGCTACCAGATACATAGTTTTCTAAAAGAAACTGGTAGATGATACACAAATAGGTCTTTGAAGGCAATCTTGTGATCAGTTAACATGCACAACTGGTCTTGTCTGAGGTGATCAGAGATCTTCCTGAGGACCTGAATAGTGGACCTGAAATCCAAAGGATATGTTGGCCTTTCAAGCTGGAATGGTGCATACGATCAAAAGGACATGTGAAGGCAAATGTTCTAAGGCATGATGGAAACTGGTACATTGGGATAACTGAAAGAAAAACCAACCCAGTGACTGAGACAGAGAAAAGTATGGAAGCATATCCTAAACAGAAGTCTTCTAACAGCTGTATTCTGTTAAAGACTTCCCACAGAAAATTGATTCCATTGTGCTGTTTTTGGAAGTCTTTACTCTGTTTGATGACTGTAGAATGGATTATGAAGAGTTGGATAAGGGATGGGAGAGAGAGTGTAAAGGCAGTAAGTATTAATGCATTCTGGGAGGCTGGTGGAAGGTCAAGAAGTAAGCATGTCGGTTCAGATGAAGGCAGAGAAGTCTGAGAGGCAAGAGGACAGTGAAGAAAAGATGATGTCCCTCACACCACGAAAAAAATGTATGTCTCCACTGGAACTTTGGTAAAGGATCCAGCTGTCAATAGACCGGGCAAGATACAGGCATTAAAAATATTGGAAATACAAATTGAGCTTGGCCAGTCATCTTACTAGGAATTGTTTCAATGCAGAGTTTCTCAATGCAGATCTGCTGACATTTTGCATGGGATAAGTCTTTGTTGTGGTGGGGTGTTTTGGCCCTATAGAAGTTGGGCAGCAACATCCCTAGCTTCTTTCTTTTTTTATTTTTTTATTTATTTGACAGAGTTACAGAGAGTGAGAGAGACAGAGAAAAAGGTCTTCCCTCCATTGGTTCACTCCCCAAGTGGCTGCAATGTCAGGCGCTGTGCTGATCCAAGCCAGGGGCCAAGTGCTTTCTCCTGGTCTCCCATGAGGGTACAGGGGCCCAGCACTTGGGCCATCCTCCACTGCTTTCACAGGCCACATAAAAGAGCTGGACGGGAAGAGGAACAACCGGGACTAGAACCCAGAGCTCATATGGGATGCTGGAGCCACAGGCGGAGGATTAACCTAGTGTGTCACGGCACCGCCCCCCTAGCCTCTTTCTTCATGGTGGCAGGAGCGTTCTTCTCTCATCACAATGACCAAAATTTCTACAAACATTGCTTATTTCCTTTGGGGCAGAGGGCAGGGGATTGGTAGGAAGACGGGATCAGTTCTGATATATAATCGTTATTTTGATGGAATAATGGAAGGAGGGTGAGGTACAAAACTTTATCACTTAGACAGTGGCCAATTGTAGAAAGCTAAGGTCGACAATCATCACAGGAATTTTAATAGGGTGAGGCAACAGAGAAATGGCACAGTAGTTGAATGGAAAAAGGAGGTAAAGGAAGAGGTGTTTATTTTAAGACACAAGTATCATGATCATGACTAGACACTATTAGGATTAGCTAAGAAGAGTGAGTGATTGAAGATAAACCTAATATGAATAAAAAAGAGTAATGTGACATTATGAAAGGTAGAAAAGAATGAAATGATAGAAATGCTTGTGGGAAACTGAACTTTAGAAGAAATGAACCATTCTCTAGTACCCCAAAAATAGAAAAAAGAGCATGGACAGATACACGTAGACTGGTGGGCTAGGCAAGAGAAGATGAAGCTACTGTCCCTTAATAGCTTCAACTTACTGTGGAGAGTAGGGTATTTATCAATCTGTTGAGAGAAATAGATGTGCATAGTAGAGAGTACTTAAGTATTATAACAGTGTTTTAGAAAAAGTAAATGCATTTACCAGATTGTTGAGTAGAACTGAACAGTAAAATAAAGGGACAATTTGAGGGTAATCATGCTAATTTGGAGTGGTAATCAATGTTTCTCATTTTGTGGAATATTTTACTGACAATGCTCAACTGACAGTGCACCCAGGAGAATTAGTACTCTTCTCCAAAGTTGACATGTTCCCAGGCCAAATATTTCTAGATGTGAGTGGAGAGACGATGGATCAGTATTCTAGAAAAAGTTGTTGGTATAAAAGGACATATATATAGCACAAAGAAAAGACCAGATGGAGTTAAAAAAGAAAATGCAGAATGAGCTAGAAGACTAGCTTATGCTGAAGACAGAGTGGTTGATTTTAGCAACTTAGAAGATCGGAAATTTTGAGCAGAGGAATATTTGACCTAGTTATCTGTGAGAGCTGTAGTATTTTGAAATGATCATGAAATATAGTTGATGATCGTAGAAGTGAGAAGCTGAAAGGGATCGAAGGTGAAGCTTAAAGGAGGAAGAGTTCAAGGGCCAAAGAAAGACAGCAGCTTGGAAAGCAGAAATCTGGATGAATTTTTCAGGAGACCCAGTTTCCATACATAAGAGGAAGTCACAGAGAAACCACAATTGGAAATTATAAGGATGAGGAGACAGAAGTAAATGACATGACTTTCAGCGGAGCAAGAGTTTTCAGAAGAGTAAGGTGAGCAAAGTAACTTGTGGATTGTTTGGAATCCCAAATCTCTTCTCTAATCTAGCCCAGAACTACTTGCTGAGTGAAAATGTTTTTAGGAAATTACATCCAAAAGCAACCATCTCTAGAGGAGTCTTCTGGGGTCCCTATTTATGCCCTCTCAACACTCTAAAACTGTTGTAAAATAAGTGACAGGTGTGCATATTTAGCCTAGCAGTTTAGACAATAGAATGCCTACGTTGCATACCTGCCTTTGGATCCTGACTCTAGCTTCCTGCTAATGCAGAATCTAGAAGCCAGAACCGATGGCTCAAGTAATTGGGTCCCTGCCTCCAAGTGGGAGGACTGGATTGAATTCCTGGCTTTCAACTTTGGTCTCAGCTGCAGGCCAATACCAGCATTTGGCAAGTAAATCAGTACATGGGATTCTCTCTCTCCCCCCTCTCCCCCCTTCTCTCTCTCCCTCTTCTTCTTCATCTCTTTCCCTCTCATATAAATAAGTGAATTTATGAAAATAATAAACTAGTGGTAAATAACTATTTCTATATTTGATCAAGGTATAATTTGGAATTGTATCCGTTCATGAATTTTTCTGACAGTCCTGCAGTATCTGAGAAAGAAGCATGTATCAGGCAAATGATATTATATCAGTTTTGTCACTTAAAAAAGTATAAGATACATGTTATGTTTCACAAACAAAAATGTTTCCTATAATAGTGCTAACCTAGAGAGTTTGGGTTATGTATTTTTCTTCTTAGTGAGCATTAGGGTAAAATGTTAACAAATTAAAAATAACAATTCTAGGTGAATTTCTATTTTCTTTAATATTTTCTTTTTTTTTTAAACTTTTATTTAATGCATATAAATTTCCAAAGTACGACTTATGGATTACAATGGCTTCCCCCCAATACCGTCCCTCCCACCCACAACCCTCCCCTTTCCCACTCCCTCTCCCCTTCCATTCACATCAAGATTCATTTTTGATTATCTTAATATACAGAAGATCAGCTTAGTATACATCAAGTATGGATTTCAACAGTTTGCTCCCACACAGAAACATAAAGTGAAAAATAATAGATGATTTTTTAAAATGATGATGAAATCAGAGCAGACCTATTGTCATGTTTAATCCCAGTGAGAGTCAAGTTGGGAATTGATAATTTCTTTTTTTTTTTTTTTTTTTTTTTTTACAGAGGATCAGTTTAGTATGCATTAAGTAAGGATTTCAACAGTTTGCACCCCCATAGAAACACAAAGTGAAATATATTGTTTGAGTACTCGTTATAGCATTAAATCTCAATGTACAGCACATTAAGGATAGAGATCCTACATGAGGAGTAAGTAGCCTTGGAGACTCATGACTGGAGCATAAGGAGATTACTGATGCCATAGACAGGAGTGTCAATTGGTATTTTCTTTAATATTTTCTTACATATGCACCTGCAGATACTGGTGTTTTCCCATACAAGCAAAAGAAAGAAAGAAAAAACCTTGAGTGAATAATATTTGAGGCTTTATACAGAATAATGAACTTCTGAGTATCGATTTTCCCAGACACATACCATTAGACAAGGATTCAAGTGCAAGTGGTTTATTTGAAAAGCAAGTGCAGTCTTGCTTGGAGGCTGGTGGGGTGAAGAATGAGCCAAGGAAGGGAAGTCATACAGTAAAATGTGTGATTTCAAGATATACTCCATTGTGGTTCCTATTGCCCAATAAAACAGGCTTCAACATGGCCCAGAATATAAATTCTAGGTTTTAAAAACCCTGGTCACAGACATATCAGCTTCTTATTCTGAAGACTAGTATAATAGCAATGTGACACTCAGAAATCCTCAAAATTAGGAATGGGTTCTAGCATTGTGGCACAGTGGGTTAGGCCACTGATCTTAATTCTGGCATCACTTATGAGAGCCATTTCAAGTTCTGGTTGTTCCACTTCACCAATCCAGTTTTCTTTTAATGTATCAGGGAAAACAGCAGATTATGGCCCAAGTGCTTGAGCCAGTGCCACCCACATGGGCGATCTGCATGGAGATCGAAGTTCCTGGCTTGGGCCTGGTCCAGCCCTGGCCTTTACAGCCATTTGAGGAGTGAACCAGTGGATAGAAGTTCTTCTTTTTCTCCTTCTCCTTTTCCTTCTCTCCCTCCTCCTCTCCCTTCTTCCCCTCCCCTCCTCCCCCTCTCCCCTCCCCTCCCCCTCTTCTTCCTCCTCCCCCTCCTTCTCCTCCTCCTCCTTCTTCTTCATCTTCCTTTCTCCTCCTCCTTCTTCCTCCCCCCCCACTCCCGCATCACTGTGCCTTTAAAAACAAAAACAAAAACAAAAACAAAACAAAAACACTACGAGTGGACATTTTGTTAAGCTACCACTTGGGATGCCCCCACCCCAGAATGCTGGTTCAAACTCTGCTTCTAATCCAGCTTCCTATTAATGCATCCTGGTAGATAGCAGAAAGTGGCTTAAGTACCTAGATCCCTATAAGCCATGTGGGAGACCTGAGTGGAGTTTCAGGCTCCTAGCTTTGGACTGTCCCAGCCATGGCAGTTGCAGTCATTTGGAGAGTGAACCAGTAGATGGAAGATCTTTTATTTCTCTATCTCTCCCTCTTTCTGTCACTCTGCCTTTTGAATAAATAACTTTTAAAATATTCAAAACTGACCATGGGGAAATGGAATCTAATACACTGAGAAATGTAAATTTGAAAATACTGAAGATCAGTGTTCATTCAAACAGTAAGTTCACATTGCCTGTGGGCCTTTAAAAAATATATGTGACAAGGGGCTGGCGCTGTGGCGCAATGAGTTAACGCCCTGGCCTGAAGCACCAGCACCCCATATGGGCACCGGTTCTAGTCCCGAATGCTCCTCTTCCTATACAGCTCTCTGCTGTGGCCTGGGATAGCAGTAGAAGATGGCCCAAGTCCTTAGGCCCCTGCATCCTCGTGGGAGACCTGGAAGAAGCTCCTCGCTCCTGGCTTCAGATCGGCGCAGCTTCAGCCGTTGCGGTCATCTGGAGAGTGAACCATTGGATGGAAGATCACTCTCTCCTCTCTCTGCCTCTCCTCTCTCTGTGTAACTCGGATTTTCAAATAAATAAATAAATCTTTAAAAAATATATGTGACAAAATCCTCTCAAAAGAAGTATCACTAATTGATAATTTTCTAATAACAGTACAAAGCAGCTAGGGCCCGATTTAAAAGCCTTTTGACTGAATCACCAATTATCCAAGAACAAATCGTGAATCTGCACAACAAGATAAGGAGAGAAGTAGTTCCTTCAGCCAGCAACATGGTGAAGATGGTAAGCAAACACAACAGTGCATGAATGATTACAATAATAGTAATGGTGTTCACTGAGTTTTTATTCAGTTCTGTGCACTTTCCATCTGAGGACATTTGTGTGGTCATGGCAGACCAACGGCAGCAGCAGAAGAAACAGAGGCCTGCAGGAGGTAAGTAATTTCCCCACAATCACAGCCAGCAACAGAGAAACAGTTCTGACCTACGCAGTCTAGCTTCACTCATACGCCTTAGAACAGGGCTGCTCCAGCTTTACCCTGCTTGAAAAGCACCTGAAGAACCATGAGACAGCACACTTTCCTAAGCCTTATTCTCCAAGAACCTGGCATAGGTTCCAGCTGATGCAGGTGCACCACAAGCTCCCAGCTGATGCAGGTTCTGATAGTACACACAGAAGACCTGTATTAACAAGCTATCTAGGCTTTTCATGGTTGTCTGCAATGGGCAGTAGTATAGGAGCTAAGACACTCACCTGAGAGTTAAGATGTCCATATTGTAAGCCAGTTTGTGCGTCTAGGTTTAAAAAAAAAAAAAAAAAACAGGCAAATCTATTTGCTAGCCTTTAAAATCCATAAAATCTTAGAAAAATGGCCTTTCTACTATAAACTCAAGGTGTTCTTCTACAACATAAATTTAGGGAAGACCTAAGCATATGAGGTGATAAGCCTCATATTTATTATTCAGCAACAGCTCATGTTTATGGGCAACCTCAGCCTGCTTCCCTGAAGCCTGGACTGGCCCAGAGTAGCAAGGGTTGGAAACAGTGTAGGTTCTGGAGGTAAATGCCAATCGAAAACTCTCTTCTGCAAATGATGGATGGGAGAAAAGAAGGGACTGGTAAAGCAATTTTGAAATTCTTGTCTTAGCTACCTTAAAATCCAAAGTATTGTCTGAACAAAATAATAAAATCAATAATTCATGGACATTCTCATGCCATAGCTTACATGCATATGATTTTTGTACAGACATTCTTCTAGTACTTTTGTTGTTACATTAATTCATTTAATTCTTCTACTACCGTCTTCCCCAATTTACAAATTATTGAGTTTAGGATATTTTTTTCTACTTCTATGAAGAATGTTCTTGGGATTTTGATGGAAATTGCATTCAAAATGTATATGGCTTTAGGTAACATAGAAAATTTGGTAACATTAATTCTACCAATCAATGGACAAGGAAGATTTCCCCATTTTTTTTTATCTTTTTATATTTCTTTCATTGATCTTTTGTACAGACATTCTTCTAGTACTTTTGTTGTTACATTAATTCATTTAATTCTTCTACTACCGTCTTCCCCAATTTACAAATTATTGAGTTTAGGATATTTTTTTCTACTTCTATGAAGAATGTTCTTGGGATTTTGATGGAAATTGCATTCAAAATGTATATGGCTTTAGGTAACATAGAAAATTTGGTAACATTAATTCTACCAATCAATGGACAAGGAAGATTTCCCCATTTTTTTTTATCTTTTTATATTTCTTTCATTGATCTTTTGTAATTTTCACCGCATAGATCTTTCACATCCTTGGTTAAATTCATTCCAAGGTATTTAAATTTTTGTAGCTATTTTGAATGTGACAGACCCTATAAATACTTTCTAAGTCAGATCGTTGTTGGTGTATAACAACATTATTGATTTTTGTGTGTTGATTTTAAGTCCTACAAATTTGCTGACCTGTTCTTGTAGTCTCTTATTGGAGTCTTTTTGTTCCCCTAAATGAAGAACTATATCATCTGCAAACAGGGATTATTTGACCTTTTCCTTTCCAATCTGTGTTTTATTTATTTATTTATTTATGTATTGTCTAATGGCTCCAGCTAAAACTTCCAAAACTATATTCCATAATGCTGTGAGAGTGGACATTCTTGTTTAGTTTCACATATTAGAAGAAATGCTGTGGGTTTTTCACATACTAACTTTGTTATGGTGATGTATGTTCCTTTCAAACACATATTTTTTGCAATTTTTATTATGAAAGGCAATTGTACTTTATCAAGTGCTTTCTCTTCATTTATTGAGTCAATAATATGTTTTTATGCTTCACTTTGTTGATATTATATATCACATTTATTGTTCTGCATCTGTTGAGCCCTGGGATGAATGCCACTTACTCAGGGTAGATAATCATTTTGATGTGTTGGATTTGATTTGCTAATATTTTGTTAAGAATTTTTGCGTCTATGTTCATTGGATATTGGTCTATAGTATCTTCTCTCCCTTTCTCTCTTTCTCTGATTGTATTTTTCTCGGGTTTTGAAATTAAGGTAATGCTGGCAGTATACAGAGTTCATAAGGGTTCCCTCCCTTTCAGTTGTTTTGATTGGTTTGAGAATAATTGATGTTAGTTCTTTAAAGTTAAGTAAAATTCAGCAGTGATGCCATCCAGTACTTGACTCTTGCTGAGAGGCTTTTTCTTACCAGTTTAATCTCATTCTTGATTATTAGTCTGTTCAAGCTTTCTATGCCTTCATGCTTCAGTTTTGTTATATTATATATGTCCAGAAATCTGTACATTTCTTCTAGATTTTCCAATTTGTTGGCAAATACTTATTCATAATAATTCATAATAATTATTTTTATTTCTGGGGCATCAGTTGTAATATCTACTTTTTCATCTCTGATTTTATTAATTCAAATATTTTCCCACTTTTCTTGGTTAGTTGTGCCAATGGTTTATCAACTTTGTTTATTTTTTTCAAAAAAATCTGTTCTTCATCTCATTGATCTTTTGTACAGTTTTTAAATTTCTATTTTGTTTATTTTTCCTCTAATTTTTATTATTTCTTCCCCCTCCTAATTTTGGATTTTCTTTTTCTTGATTTGAGATGCATTGTTAGATTGTTTATTTGATATCTTTTTTTATGTAGGCATGCATTACTATACCTTTCCTCTTCATATTGCATTAGCTCCATCCCATAAGTTTTGATAGATTGTATTTTAATTTTAATTCATTTCAAGGAATTTTTTGGTTTCTTCTATGATGTACTGTTAATTTCAGAGCATAATGTTCAGTCTCCATTTGTTTGTATAATTTCTAGAGTTTCTTTTGTTTTTAATTTCCAGCCCCCTTTCACTATGATCAGAAAAGATAATATGATATGATTTAATTTTTTTAATTTGTTGACACTTGTTTAATACCTAGTATATTGTCTATGCTATAGAATGTTCCATGCACTGATGAAATATGTTTATTCTGCATCTATATATGTCTATTGGCCTGTAGTTTAGATTAGCTCTGCTGTTTACTTGTTGTCTCATTCATCTGCCTGTTGATAAAAGTAGGGGTGTTGAAGTCCCTCAGTATTACTGTATTTGAGGTCATATTTCCTTTTATACGTTAACATTTATTTTATAAAACTGGATTCTCTAAAATTGGGTGTATGTACATTTACAATAGTCGCATCTTATTGTGTTGATTCCCTAATCCTTACATAATGACCTTCTTAGTCTTTTTTAGCAGTTTTTGTCATTAAGTCTATTTTGTCTGATATGAGTACAGCTACTCCTACTTTCTTTTGATTTTCATTTGCATGAAATATCTTTTTCTATTTTTTCACTTTCAGTATGTATGTATCTCAAATGTTTAGTTTATACAGTTCTAGAATTGGAATATATTTCTAATTCTTGTATTTTTTGAAACAACACACTAGAATCTTACCATGGAATGGTAATTAAATAATATGTTTTTTCTTTTCTTACTGTAGAGTTGGAGTGAAGAAGCTGCAGAAAATGCCAGAACTGTGTCAAAGTATTGTGATACTGTAGAAAGTGATGTGGTTGACAGGAGACTTGCAAGTAGGTGTATGTCAATAGAACTTATTTTACCTCACCACACACACACACACACACATTGAAAACAGGGATTGTGAAGTAACTTGGAAAGAGTAAACTGAGTCATCCAGTCTGTGCGCTTGCCCATGAGTGGCACTGAATTGTGTATAAAGATAGTTGCCCTATTGTCATTAATGTTTAAAATCTGAATATGTAAAATTTTAGATTCTAAGTTTTTACCATCATGAGAAAATAATCAAGGCCCTCAGAGTTTTAGAAGTGTTAGGTGCAACTAGATAATTAGAATCTTTTTCTTACATATAGTTACTCTATATCACCATTGGAATTGCTTTAATTTTGGAATGCCAGTGTGTATATTTAGGAAATGTATCATACGCAACTCTGATGCACTGCCTAGAGGAATATTTTCAGGTACTTAAAAATGAGCCTACTTTATGATAGAGAATTAGATTAATCATACTAGTTTAAAAAACATTTAGTACTTTCTAGACAATTAGATATCACCATATCTAATTTCTGAGAATCTTTTATTATAAAATAATTAATAAGTACTCATGTATCATCCATAGCTCCAGATTATTGGGAATTGTATCTTAATATTTTTTTAGCAGTGAATTAGTAATGTGGGTCTTCCCTGACCCAGAGAAAGGAAGATTATCCTCAAACTGTATGTTAAATCAAGAACCCATACAATCAGTTGATGCTTAAATCAACAAATGATTATTGTAAGGTCCATGCATGATGAAATCAGTGTGTGGCTGCTTTCCAGCCATAGAACCTGTTATATTTTGTAGTTTTAAGCTTTAAAGTAGCAAACCCTGAAATGTTGATTCATGTGATTTCAAAGATTGCTCATCATCGCCTACAGTTACTATTCAGCAAATTGAGCACCACCTGCTCATTCTCAAGGAGAAAGAAGATTGTCAGCAGGGGTACAATCAATTTTACCTCTTTTTTGAAAGATTTGCCTAGCTAATCAGTGGAGACTTCATAAAATAAAAATAAGAAAAGTGTCCTGGTGTAATAATTCCGATTTTTTTTAAGAATATGACCCAGTCCTATTCCCTCCTTTCAGATACCTTTTGTGGAGAAAATATTCATCTGGCACCTTTTCCTTACTCATGGTCCAACGTAATTGAAATCTGGTACAATGAGTCTAAAAATTTCAAATATGGAGAATATATATCACAAGATGAAGTAGTAACTCGGCATTACACTCAGGTAACCTGTGAAGGCAACAATACACATTGGTTAAGTAACTATAAGCATGTGGGGAAAAGGTGAGAAAGAAACAACTGAAAATCATCCTACCTCTTATTGCAATATTGACTCAACTTACCTAGTTCCTGATATAATTTTGAACAGAATGAGATAAAATGCTTAATCCCTTAGTTTCCTTGTTTAGTCATATCATATTTCAAAAAAATTGCAAAGTCATAAAATATCAAACTCATTTGTCAGCTAGAAATGAGAGTTCCTTGTAATACAGAGCATCTCCTCATTTTCAATTTTATTTTTATTGTGATGAAATGTATATAACAATGTTGTTATTGTAACCATTTTTAAACTATGCATGATTATTGACCAGTATTGTTAAGTACTTCTAATAGTTGTGCAACCATTCCCAGAAGAACAATTTAATTTTCCCCAAATTGAAAATCTCTCTGTATTCAACAGTGTTGCTCCATTCTTCCTTCCCTCATGATTCTGGCAATGATCATTCTGTTTTCTGTCTCTAGAAATTTTGACAACTTGAAATAGCTCAGATAAATGGAATCATATGATAGCTACCATTTTATGCCTGCCTTATTCCATTTAGCATATTTTAAATCCATGTTCATCCATGTTCTATAATGTGTTAGGATTTCATTATTTTTAAGGCAAAATAGCATCCAGGATCACTCCTAGAAATAAGGGCCATGGGACTCTGTCCATCACCAGGTATCCTGGTGGGCCTAATACTGTATGTTAAGTCTAAGGTCTGCATTTAGTATCCTCTCCATCCTCCAAGTGGGAGGTGTTCTATTTTATACTCTTTGGAGTTGTAGCAACTATATTTTTGGGTAACTCTTTCCTTGTGTCTTCTTTCATATGTCGTTTTCCTATTATTATATGAATACAAGGCACTGTGGTCTTCCACCTCCATTTTCTAGCTCTTGGGAAGGTATTTGGTATGCACAGCTTTTCAAATTGTTGCCTCTGTGGCAAGACAAACACTTGGAGCATCTTAGCTACCATCTTGCTCTGCTTCCTTCTTTGATTGCTGTCACACATATTTTCTAAATCTCAAGTGTACAGGTATTTTAGGTCATTGGTTAAGTTTATCTCTATGTGTTTTATTCTTTTTAAGGTTTTTTTTTTAAAGAGAAATTCTGAATTTCACTTTAAGATTATCTATTATTGATATAAGAGAAGGCAAGAACATGGTTAATAGTAGAGTGGAAAGAGTTCAGAACAGAAAGAAAATCAGGCCTTAAAAGTAGACCCTGTGAGAAATCACGAAGGAGTGATTTAATGTAATCCCTGCTTCAAAAAATCCATTATTTTCTAATAGAATATGAATTAGCCAAATATTCTAAAGTATATTAAAGATTTAAACACTTAACCTGGATAAACTGGTGGGTAGTTTGTCAAAGTGATTAAAATGCCACTTGGGATAACTACATCATATGACAGAGTTTCTGGATTTCAGACCCAGCTTCATTACTAACATCCTCTGATATGCAGTCTGCTAGGCAGCAGGTAGTAGATTATGTAGTTGTACCTCTGCCACCCATGTAGAAGACCTTTAAAAATTTCTGAGCTGCTCGCATTAGCTTAGACCAGTCCCAGCTCTTGATGGAGAATGGAACAACTTATTTAAAAATAATTATAAAAATAAAATGGAAAGCAGCCATTTTGGGGCTTGTCCTGTGCGGCCAACAGCGTCGGGATGGTGGGGCAACAGCTTTCTTCGACAAGAAGCAAAGGAGACAAGTTTCGGTGAACATGTCCATTTATTAACAATCAGGTGCAGACTTTTAAATGGCATGCAAAGAGGGAGTAGCTAGTTCAGGGCAATACTAATTCTATAGGATAAAGCTGATACTGGTACCTCTACACTTCTCCCATCAGCCTAAAGGTCACGTAGCCTGCGTAGCCTACCAGGTGGTCCTTATGGGTCTGGGCCACACCCAGGAGCTGTTTACTTGATTGACAATTACAAGGCCTTTTAACATGAAGCAGGGATGGGGGAAATGCACCTGGGGCTCCTGCTGCCTGCCAGCAGTCAGGTCATAGGGTCCTTCCCTTCCCAGTAGGCATGGTGTGCCATGCCCTCTTAACCTTCTGCATGCGCTAGGCAGGCAGTCTCCCAGCCAGGCACAGGATCACCCACAGCCATTGTTCCCAAAGACATAAACTCAGATATGTCCACTGTTAAGTTTCACAAATTTTAAAATATATTTGACATGAAACCTACTTAAAATTGATGGCAAAAGTTGACAAAGATAGAAAAATAGAATTATAGACTTAATCACTTGTGGATATCAATGTAGATATCCTAAATAAAACTTTAGCAAGTAGCTTTCTTCTTTATAATATTGATACTCTTGAACATAAAATGTATGAGCCAGGAACCCTGGAGATATTAATATTAATATTACATTATTTAATCATATAATATACTCTTACAAATGATTAGATGATACAAACAAAATAAACACATACAGAGGTAAAAATCTGACACATTTATGATATCTGTTGTTATCTTCTATACATACAAAGGTTAACTAGATTTACTAAATATATCACAAAAATATTAACCCTGTCACCAGACATAGTAACAGAATTCTGTATTTGCTTCCTTCAAACCCAATCAATGCTGCTTTAAAAATAAAGCATATTTTATAAAAATGATTTTTCCCATTGCCTGCTTCTAAGAAATTAAGAAAACAATCAAATAAACTCATCTTTATCTGGTTATAATCTAAGACTAGAAAATAGTAACATTTTTCAATTGTCTGTAGCTCTGTGTGAATGCATTAATATGTCCATAGAAAAATTTCATACAATAAAAACCATTTTTCTGAAACTATTTGTGCTTCTAGACCTAATTCTAAAAGTTCTATCTTCAAGTTTTCTCTTGAATATGAATTGAAAGAATGAGTGAATAGGTTAATTTCAATCATTTTATTGCCAATTAATGTATAGGAAGGCCACGACAAAAAATGTTCTGTATTTCCATCATCAAAGTATCTTTCTAATTATGTGCTCCCTTAGTTTGTGTTTAACAGGGTTTCCTATGGGAAATATGTATTTATTAGAAGAATGAAGGAGGAAACTGCAAACATTGAGTCTACCCCATAAAATGTTTATAAGCAAAGACCTACTTTTACTGGCAGGCAATTAAAAGCCATATGGTAAGGAGAGAGACTGGCACCCATGAAAGCGTTTCTCTGTGTAGAAAAAAAAATGTTAAAGAGAATCACACAAAACTACCCTTATTAAGAACAGGAAAAGAAAATGAGCAAAATCTCCAGGACTAGCTGAGAGAAAGCCTATCCAGTATTATGCAGGGTCGAGGAGTGGGGAGAGGGAGTGACCACACTTACTGACAGCATTTCCTCTTCCAATCACTTGAGCACAGCCTAATTACATCCCATTTTGCCAACGAGAAAATGAAACTCCCAGGCACAAACTGCTAAGTACCATCCAGCAAGAAAAAGGCAGAGATGGAACTGAGCCTTAGTCACTTTGTCTTGAAAGCCAACTCATTCTACACTATGCTTATTTTCTGATCAGTAAGAAAAGTCCCTCCATGGTTTGATTTCATGTAATGACCAAACAGCCTTCTTTATGTTAATTAATTTTCCACATACCATTGGCAAGGAGGAGAGAATGAGCTAGAGCTAATGTTAGCCATTCATGTTTCTTAGTGAGATCTAATAAATCAACTTTCTAAATCCAAAAACACATTGAGTTATGGATGGTTGACATAGACTTATAATGATTTCAAAATAGACTTGATAATGTGATCCGAAAAATGAGTAGAATGTGTATATACATTTCATGTATAGAATAGCAAATTTTTTATTCATTTTGTACATCGCCCTGCTCTTTAATGTTTATTTTAATTTTTTTATAAAAAGGAAACAAATTTCATTCATTTCATATATATAGTTTTAAGGACATAATGATACTTACAACCCCCCCTCCCTCCTTTTATCTCTCCCACCCTTCGTCCTTCTTTCCTTGTTTTTCTTATAATCTTCACAATGACATGCTTCAAATTTTCTTTACAGTCCCAAGCTTAACTCTCCAATAAATAGGGAATTCAACAAGTAGTAAGTAGAAAGATCACTGTTCCTCAAGATTACAGGCAAGGGCTATAAATAATAATCAAACTTCAAAATGTCAATTTTGTTCATATACGCTACACTTTTTGTACTCTGTATATTAGTTACCACAGATCAGGGATAATATATGATATTTGTCTTTTGGGGACTGGCTTATTTCACGAAGCACAATTATCTCCAGTTGCATTCATTTTGTTGAGAAATACAGGATTTCATTCTTTTATATGGCTGAGTAGTGTTCCATCATGTATACAGTAACATATTTTTTTACCCAGTCATCAATTAATGGACATCTCGGTTGATGCCATAACCTAACTATTGTGAGTTAAGCTGCTATAAACATGGAGGTACAGATAACCCTCATATTCTGATTTCATTGCCTTTGGGCAAATTCCCAGGAGTGGGAATTTACTGGGTCATAGGGAAGGTCTAAACTCAGATTTCTGAAATATTTCCATACTGTTTTCCACAGTGGTTGCACTGGTTTACATTCCTGCCAACAGTGGATTAGAGTACCCTTTTCCCCACATCCTTACCAGCATTTGTTGTTTGTTGACTTCTGTGTGAAAACCATTTTAACGGGGGTAAAGTGAAACCTCATTGGGATTTTTATTTGCATTTCCCTGATAGTGCTCCTGAGAATTTTTTCATATGTCTATTGACCATTTGTATTTCATCATTGAAAAATGCCTGTATATATTCTTAGCCCATTTCTTAACTGGATTATTTGTTTTGTTATTGGGTTTCTTGAGCTCCTTAAATATTCTGAATAGTAATCCTTTATCAGATATGTAGTTTGCAAATATTTTCTCCCATTCTGTTGGTTGTCTCTTCACATTGCTGTGTTTCCTTTGCAGTGCAGAATCTTCTTTGATGTAATCCTGCTTTTTTATTTCTACCTTTATTATCAGTGTCGTTGGAGTCTTATCCAAGAAGTCTTTGCCACTAGCTTACAATGTTTCCTCAACGTTTTCTTCAAGTAATTTTATGGTTTCAGGTCTTAGATTTAGATCCCAGATAAATTTTGAGTTGTTTGTTGTGTAGGGTGTGTGGTAGATATACCCTATAAAAAAGGGATATGGAGTGTTTTAAATTAGAAATATCCAATGTATTTCCAAAGACAAATAAACTGTTAATAAATAGAGAAAACACCTATTTTCAACCCACCCTATTCTGTCCACATGGTTTGGTTTATTCTACATGGTTTCTGTCATTGGTTTCCATGTACATGTATGTGTTTGTGTATTTTCTAGATACATGGGACTGTTGCTGATTCTAGGACTTCTTAAGGAGCAAGCTCAAAGCAAACCTGAAAGCAAACGTGCTCACTTTTAATTAGGGTGAAATTGATATTGTAAGCATTTTATATCAAATAAGTAATACATATAAAATGAGTAATAAAATAATCCCTTTGTCTTTACAGCTTGTTTGGGCCACTTCTTACCTCATTGGCTGTGGTGTTGCAGTGTGCCGACAACAAAGGATATTTAACTATCTCTACATCTGTCACTATTGTCATGAGTATGTGTTACTGGATTCACACATCTTTTGAAAATGTATTCCCCTAAAGAAACCTAATATAAGGCCGGCACCGCGGCTCACTAGGCTAATTCTCTGCCTTACAGTGCCGGCACCCCGGGTTCTAGTCCCAGTAGGGGCACCGGATTCTGTCCCGGTTGCCCCTCTTCCAGGCCAGCTCTCTGCTGTGGCCCAGGAGTGCAGTGGAGGATGGCCCAAGTACTTGGGCCCTGCACCCCATGGGAAACCAGGATAAGTACCTGGCTCCTGCCATCGGATCAGCGCGGTGCGCCAGCCACAGCGCGCCAGCTGCAGCGCACCAGCCGCGGCGGCCATTGGAGGGTGAACCAATGGCAAAAGGAAGACCTTTCTCTCTGTCTTCTCTCTCTCTCTCTCACTGTCCACTTTGCCTGTCCAAAAAAAAAAAAAAAAAAAAAAAAGAAAGAAAGAAAGAAAGAAACCTAATCTAGTTAATCAAAAGTTATAACGGAAAACAAAAATTTTCTCAGTTGGGTAAATCTTAAGAATAAATGGCATTTAGCAATACACATAAACATACATACATGTCTTTATATTTTTATAGCATATTTTTACTAAATAAAATAATATCACATTAGTATAATATAAGCATTCAAACTGAATTACCAGTAGTTTTGCTATTGTCATGGATTCTTCAGGGAGTTATTACATAAGGAAAGCCAATAAGATGTAATGCATACAAAGAAGCAAGGTGATTTTGAGCAAATTTAAGCAAAGAAACAATGACATTTACTTCAACAAAATAGGAATATTTTTAGAATTCAAAGCAGAAATGTTGGGGCTGACATTGTGGTACAGCAGGTTAAACTGCTCTTTTTTAAAAGAAATATTTATTTATTTGAAAGGCAGAGTTACAGAGAAAGAGAGAGGGGTGGGTGGGTCGGTGGGAAAGGTCTTCCATCTACTGGTTCACTGTCCGAATGACCACAACAGCCATATCAGGGCCAAGTTCAAGCCAGAAGCTTCTCTCAGGTCTCCTATGTGAGTAGGTACAGGGTCCCAAGTATTTGGGCCATACTCCACTGCTTTCCCAGGTATATAGGCGGAGATCTGGATTAGAGGTGGAACAGCTGGGACTTAAACTGGTGCCCACATGGGATGTTGGTGCTGCAGACAGTGGCTTAACCTGCTACATCACAATTCCAGCTGAGTTGCTCTGCTTCTGATCCAGCTTCCTGGTAACGTGCCTGGAAAAGCAGAGCCCCTGCAACCCACAAGGGAGACTATGAAGGACCAAAGCACAGTATAACTTCAAAAGGAAACAAATAGAAAACTACCAAGTATTCTTCCCTACCCTTAGCTTTCCAGTTACAAAATTAGTATATGAGGTATCTTTTAAAAGTTCCTGGGAAAGGCCAGAACCGTGGCTCAATATGCTAATCCTCTGCCTGTGGTGCTGGCACACCGGGTTCTAGTCCCAGTCGGGGCGATGGATTCTGTCGCGGTTGCTCCTCTTCCAGTCTAGCTCTCTGCTGTGGCCCGGAAGTGCAGTGGAGGATGGCCCTGCACCCGCATCAGAGACCAGGAGAAGCACCTGGCTCCTGGCTTCAGATCAGCGCAGCGCACCGGCTGCAGCGGCCATTGTGGGGTGAACCAACGGAAAAGGAAGACCTTTTTCTCTGTCTCTCTCTCTCTCTCACTGTCCACTCTGCCTGTCAAAAAAAAAAAAAAGTTCCTGGGAAATACATATTATGAAAAAACTTTACATGAACTTCAAACTTCTTTTTCACTAAAATAAATATCTTAATCTCATTTCCATGAGCTTTTTGGAGCACTCTCATGTGCCTTCTATTTAGAAATTAAATTTGCATGTTGTAGATTCTCTCACAGATGTCGATTACAAATCCTAGAGAGGTGATTCTGATTACTTCAGTGAGTAGAATAAGTGCTTCCCTGTCCCTTTTACTTGGTTATGAAACACAATAAAAACTAGGATAACTGCAGGGCCTTACCTGATGACCCCAGTGATAGTTACCAAAAAAGCAAGGTTATTCAGAGCTGTATATATTTGACTAAAAATTCCAATTTGATGTCACTTCTGCTGATGACCCTTGATGACAGATCTGCATGTCTTGTTTGGATATATGTATTTTCTAGGTAAACGTATAAGACTTTCCTCCATACTGTGGTATCACAAGCCTGGTGTGATATGACTGACTCTTGTGTGTGTAACACAATCAAGGAAAAAGTTGTTCAGCATAAATCATGATCATGACTTATCTGATAACATGACAAAATATTTAAATTTCAAATGGGGTCTCCAATATTACTATCATATTCACTAGACTACTTGAATAATAACTGCATGTGTCTATATGAGATATTGTCTGGACTTGTTATATCCAATTTTGGTAGATAAAAATTTGGTATTGTAAAAAAAATAATTTGGTATTGTTTTGTCTATGTAATTTATCCTGAAAAAAGTAACATCTCTGAACCTACAACACATCACTTGCACATTTTATAGGTGTTTGTGGTTTGTTGTGAACCTCAATCAATACCGAAAAAAGAAAAATAAAACACAGAGATTGCTGTGCGTGTAGAATTTTCTCAGCCCAACCTTAATCCAAGCCTCTGATTAAGTCTCTTACTGAAATTAGAGATTATTTTGTAAAGTGAAATTTTAACAGCTGAGATGTCAAAAGTACAAATATCAGATTAAAATTTTTTAACTAGAACATGTATTTTTTGATTTAAGTAATATCAAGAGCCAAAAATTATCTACATTTTGTTTTTAGACAGCTGCAAGCAAGAATTGTCTTTTCTCAAATGTCAAGTAGCTCAGAATAGGAAATTTTTCATCTACTATTTTTTGCCTATACCCCTGTATTTTATTTCATTTTATACATGCTGATATACTTTTCTCTTTTATGCATACCATGTATGTTTCTACACAAATCACTAACCTGTATCAAGTTTCTAATGAAATTAGAACATCTTCAATTCAACTCATTTAAGATATTTTCTTAACATTTTTAGGAACCATGTCCTATGTAGAATTTTTTTAAGTCACTCTAAACTAACAATAGTGTTTACTAGAGGCTGGGAAGGATCAGGGTCATGGGGATAAAGTTAAGTTGGACAACAAGTATCCAAACGCAGATAGAAAATCTGCTGGAGCCAGTGCTATGAAGTAATGGGTTAAGCTATGGCCTGCAGCACCTGCATTCCACATGAGTGCCAGTTGAGTCCCAGCTGCCGGCTGTTCCACTTCCATTTCAGCTCCCTGCTAATGCACCTGGGAAGGCATTACCAGGTCCTTGGGCCTTTGTACCCCTATGGGAGACCCAGAAGAAGCTCCTGGCTCCAGGCCTAACCCAGCCCAAGCCATTGTGGCCATTTAGGGAGTGAACCAGCTCATGGAAGATCTCTCTCTGTCTCTATTTCTCCCCCTGCCTGCACTCTGTAACTATGCCTTTCAAATAAATAAATCTTTAAGAAGAAAAAAATACTCTAGTGTTTCACAGTATAGAGGGGTGGCTATAGTTGGCAAAAAATATATTATATACTCTATAAAAAACTAGAAGACAGGAGTTGGAAGGCTCCAAATATAAAGAAAATATAAGGGAATGGAAAAAAATACCAAATAATTTGATAGTTTCCACTGTATACATGTATTGAAAATGTTTTATTATCCATAAAATGTACAAGTGTTACATGTTAACAACATTTTTTAAAATTAAAAAGTCAAAGAGCCATGTCCTTTTTTTTATAATGGCCTGCCAAACACTTACATTGTTAATGAAAAACAGCATCCTACTGTGGTTGGTTCTAAAGCTCTCCTGTTGTTAGAACTTGACAGTCCAAAATTACTAAGTACAAGAAGAATGTGACTGTACAAAGAGAGGTGCACATTGCCTGAAAAATATTTTATTGACACCAAAGTTGCTGGTTGTATGTACTTAAAAAATCATGTGTGTTTGTGTTTAGATATACTGCACTCATCTTAAAAAATGTCACTAGTTATTTACAAGTATGTTTGCACAATTAGATTTTGAAAGCGGTTTTTGGCAGTGAGAAAATGTTTAATTATATTTTATGGTGATAAATTAGACAACTTTTTACTTTTTTCTGCTTTAAGGGGAAACGATCCTGAGACAATTTATTTGCCTTATAAGGAGGGCTCCCCTTGTGGAAACTGTCCAAATCACTGTGATGATAAACTTTGTAGTAAGTATTATAAATTTAATTTGCTTAAATTTGATCCATTAATCTGGGAAACATGTTTATATTAATCATTGGCAATATTGCACTTTTATTTTTACAACTTTTATCTCAAACCTACTGCAGGAAATATCAACGTTATTTCTCCTGACCTTTCCCCCATCCCCATAGTAACCACAGACTATTGATTTAATCCATTGCAATGGTATGTGCAGGTGTGAGAACTTGAGTTTCTATTCACAGGATTAGTTAAGGTTAACCTGGATAAAATGCTGTAAGTGCAGTTTTTCTCTGCTTTTAACACATTTGTGAGCTCTACTTATTGCAGTCTATAAACAAGGTGCGTGGCTTTGCTTATCAGTATTCTCAGATTGCTTTAGGACCCCCTAAAGGCCTAACCACTTATTGTGCCTTGATTTTTTTTTAATGGAGGGATCCTTATTCTTCTGTTTCCTTTGAAACACCTGTGAAGTGAGAACTTATCTGATGCTCATGGTTCCTTTACAGGACTGCTTTTTATTTCATAAGTATAGCTCATTTCATGTGAAGTTTTAACTAAATGGGTATCTATTTATATGTTAATTCCAATAGATTGCAAAAGTTCCTTTTTAAAAGCCTCCCTGAAAATATAAAACCTTAATCCCTAGGATAAAGTTGATTTAGAAGAATTTCATAAGTCTGTAGCAAAATAAAATCCCAGGAATTTCAGTCGGAAGGCAAGAAAGCTTATTTTCCATAATCTTACTGAGTCTCTATGGCTTTTAAAGTACAGATAATAGATTATTATCTTCTTCTTTTTCTCTCATTCTTCCTCTTCCTCCCCCTCCTCCTCCTTCTTTCTCTCCCACTACCAATTCTCCCTGTCATTCTCTCTCATCCTCTCAATTTTAATTTTTATACTCCACTTATGAGAAGTGTACTTGGAGAAAGACATCTCTCTTTTTAAAAAGTGAAATAATCATCTGTGCTTTGGGAAAGAAGGATGAGGAGTGAGTAGATTTTTGCTTTGTTTTGTTTTGTTTCTGTATTCAGAAGAAAAAAATCAATGTCTGCTGTGTCATGTAATAGAAGTAAAGGAAAGTAAGAAAGAACTATTACTCAGGAAGATCCTATCTATGACATAGAAGATATATGAGGGGCACCCAAGTGGAGTACCTTTTATCATCGCTAAGTAAGTGAGAGATTAAGGAAATATATGACTCTAAGTGTGGGATATATTGAGCAAAAATTATAATAGGAATTTAAGACTTGGCTATGTAAATACAATCCATTTAATACAAATATAATACATGAAACAATTCTAGTCATAAAATTGAGACAATTGTAAAAATAAAATATAAAGGAAAAGATTGTGTAAAACATCTTATATTCTCAAGAAAAATATTTTACCTCTAAATAAAAAAAAAATCATTTTGCCCAGAATACTGTATAACAGAATAAAGTAGGGATAGCAACAAGCTAACTGATTAAAGAAAATGAGTTGTAATAACCTTGACAGTTATTGATCATAAGGAAAAAAGCAGGTGTAAGTTATCAGCTACACAGTGGCTCAGGTAGTAATATGACACTCACCCCTCATCTGTCCTACCTTAATAAATATACTATAATCATCCGGGTAACTGCAAGATAAGTCAGTTTAATATTTTGAAAAGGGAAAGCATATGTCACAGAAGGATATGTGTAAAATATTTATTTATTTAATTTATTTATTTATTTTTTGACAGGCAGAGTGGACAGTGAGAGAGAGAGACAGAGAGAAAGGTCTTCCTTTTGCCATTGGTTCACCCTCCAATGGCCGCCACGGCCGGCGCACCGCACTGATCCGATGGCAGGAGCCAGGTACTTCTCCTGGTCTCCCATGGGGTGCAGGGCCCAAGTACTTGGGCCATCCTCCACTGCACTCCTGGGCCACAGCAGAGAGCTGGCCTGGAAGAGGGGCAACCGGGACAGAATCCAGTGCCCCAACTGGGACTAGAACCCGGTGTGCCAGCACCGCAAGGTGGAGGATTAGCCTAGTGAGCCCCGGCACTGGCCGGATATGGGTAAAATAATAAGAGCTGTGAGATCAACCTTTATAAGTGAAAAAGAAAGGAAATAGAGGAAAATTTTTAATTGACACATTATCAGGATTCAAGAGTTTATATAAAATTTTTAAAATATCCTAAAAGAGGAAGAAAAATTACAGTTAACTTTGCTTTCAAATATAAAAATCTATTTATTAGTATTGAAAGTGAAACTTGGATTAAAGGATGCTTTAGTGAATTTTTCGTAGCCATTACCACAATTCTAAAATGTTGAATATCTTGGAGCTGACATTTACTGCAACATCCCATATCAGAGTACCTTGGCTTAGCAGGTTTGAGTGTCTGCTAAACGATCCATCCAAACTTCTTGCTAATGTGCACCTTAAGGGGAAGTTCAAGTAGATAGGCACTTATCTCACACAGGGAGACCCCAGCTGAGTTCCAAACTTCTGGCTTCAGCCTGGCCCAGCCTTGCTGTTAAAGCCATTTGGGGTGTGAAGCAGCAGCTGGGATATCTCTCTCTACTTCTGTCTCTGTCTCTCTGCCTTTAATATGAAATACATAAATAAATAAATAAATAAATGTTTGATATATTGGGACTCTTCATAGTGATTGGAAAATTTGGTGTATAATTTCTGCTTTGGAATATACTTGATATGTACATAGGCATGTATTTATGGAATAGAAGAAGCTGGAAAATCATTTTAGAGTTAATTAACATGAACTGTAATATGTGCTTTTCATTCAATTTTTTTTTTTTTTTGACAGGCAGAGTGGACAGTGAGAGAGAGAGACAGAGAGAAAGGTCTCCCTTTGCCGTTGGTTCACCCACCAATGGCCGCCACGGCCGGCGCGCTGTGGCAAGCACACCGCACTGATCCGATGGCAGGAGCCAGGTACTTCTCCTGGTCTCCCATGGGGTGCAGGGCCCAAGCACTTGGGCCATCCTCCACTGCACTCCCAGGCCACAGCAGAGAGCTGGCCTGGAAGAGGGGCAACCGGGACAGAATCCGGTGCCCCGACCGGGACTAGAACCCGGTATGCCGGCGCCGCAAGGCGGAGGATTAGCCTAGTGAGCCGCGGCACCGGCCTTTTCATTCAATTTTTACATCAAGTATATATTACTTCTAATAATCCAAAGCAAAATTTTTAATATTAAATTATACAGTATTATATAAAGTAAAAACTAATGAATGAAACTTATTGCTTTATTTTATATTGCTAATAACATTGATGTTTTCAAAATGACAATATATTGAAAAGATGATCCATTGCTAATGTGCTAAGTTGTATACCTAAAAATTTTGTGATGAAAATACCTGTTAACTACCAAGATAAGAATACTATCTTTTCTCTCATAGATGATGTCATTTATCATCTTTTTACATTCATATTTAATTTCCTCATACTGATAAAATTTAATTGCCTATTTTTATTTTATTTTTTGAATTTATTCATATGTTTTATTTATTTATTTACACAGAGAAAGAGAGAGAGAGAGAGAAAGAGAAGATTTTCCCTCCCCTGGTTCATGCCGCAAATGGCCACAACAGCCAGCGCCTTGCCAGGCCAAAGGAAGAAGTAGGGAGCACTATCCTGGTATCTCCTATAGGTGGCTAGGGCCTAAACGCTTGAGCCATCTTCTGTTGCTTTTCCCAGGCCATTAGCATGGAACTGGATAGCAAGTGGAGTAGCTGGGACATAAATTGACACCCATATGGGATCCTGGCATTGCAGGCAGGGGCCTTAACTGCTATACCACAACACTAGCCTCTAACTATTCTTGATAAAATTGCTCTTTACGAGGGAAGGCATTCAACACAGTGGTTAACATGCTATTAGGGACGCCTGCATCCTACCTTGGTAGCACCGCTGTCCAATGCAGCTTTCTGCTAATTGCATCCTGGGAAGCAGGAGATGATTGCTAAAATATTAGGTTCTTGCCACCCATGTGGGAGAATCATATTGAGTTCCAGGCCCCTGGGTTCAGCGCAATCCAGTCTTGGTTGTTGCAGGCATTTGAGTAGTGAACCAGTCGATAAGTGATCTTTCTGTGTGTGTGTGTGTGTGTGTTGTAGGGGGAGGAGGATGTGTCACACCACCTTTTAAATAAATAAATAATAGATGATTTAAAAAGACAATATTTATAAATGTACAATTCTCTTGCAGCTAACCCATGCCTCTTCTTTGATGAACGCACCAACTGTGAGATACAAGTAAAGCATCTTGGATGCAGCCACCCATCAGTTCAATTATTCTGCAAAGCTTATTGTAACTGTGACACTGAGATAAAATAGCTTTTTGTTTTTTGCAATGATACTGTGCCAGATGAGGAGATGTCTGTTGGATCATCTTTTCCTTATTTTACCTCAATAGCTTCAGATGAATTTCACTCCCTCTTATTTATGCTGAAGATCCCAATTTTTAATAATCGTTTATGGACATTAGTAT
Organism: Oryctolagus cuniculus; assembly: GCF_051225735.1. Lineage (NCBI taxonomy): Eukaryota > Metazoa > Chordata > Mammalia > Lagomorpha > Leporidae > Oryctolagus > Oryctolagus cuniculus. The sequence goes on from NC_142871.1 coordinate 120,318,331, forward strand.
ATTTTCATCAGTGCCACCCACTCCTGTCCTGATACATATGAAGTAGCATTGTTTTAAAGTTTCTTTAAGGCTGGAATAAAGGGTTGAGTTTTCCACCTAATTGAAATTTAAATCACATAATTTAAAATTCCTAGGTTGACATAATCCAACTGATTGGTGGTGTGATTGCATCATCAGAAACCTATGCTTAAGCAGCATCTTACCGATTTTAACTCTCTTTTCTGCTTTTACCATTGTCTCCATCCTGATGTTTCTCTGAATAGCTAAATTCTTTAATTTTTGATTTTGTTTTTATTGTAAATTAATCATTAAAATCCACAAAGCAAACAAGGGTCCAGTCTCAATTTCCAGAATGAATATTACTTAATTGGAAGTTTAAATTTATCATGTTTCATTGTCTTGTCCATAGACATATTTGTATGGCAGGAAAGAATACTTTCTGACATTAATTTAGCCACATGCATAATTGGCATTGATTGCATTCAACATATAATGCTTCCACATAGCAAATATTGTCTCCCTCATTTTAAAAGAAATTATACATAGCTTAATATGAGAAATAAATAAGTCTTTGAAGACACACCAATCAATCATACATTATTGGTGCCAAATGAACATAAGTAAATTCTGTTTGGAAATTCAAGAAAGTCTCAAAAGTAGAATGAGGTGTAGTTTTTGAGTGAACAAGATTGCTATTGTGATCATTTCAAGGCAATGGAACAGTATAAATAAAGGCCTATGTGCTCAAGTACACTGAAACTTTAAGGGATATTAAAGGATCTGATGCGAGAGAAATGAAGTATAGAACTATTTAACAAGTTGAGATGAATTGGTTCCCTAATTGTATTTTTTTTAACTTTTATTTAATGAGCATAAATTTCCAAAGTACAGCTTATGGATTACAATGGCTTCCCCCACCCATAACTTCCCTCCCACCTGCAACCCTCCCCTTTCCCTCTCCCTCCCCCCTTCCATTCACATCAAGATTCATTTTCAATTCTCTTTATATACAGAAGATCAATGTAGCAGATATTAAGTAAAGATTTCACAGTTTGCACCCCCACAGAAACATAACGGGAAAAATACTGTTTGAATACTAGTTATAGCATTAAATCTCAATGTACAGCACACTAAGGACAAAGATCCTACATGAGGAGTAAGTGCACAGTGACTCCTGTTGTTGATTTAACAAATTGACACTCTTGTTTATGGCATCAGTAATCACCCTAGGCTCTTGTCATGAGTTGCCAAGGCTATGGAAGCCTTTTGAATTCACCGACTCTGCTCATATTTAGACAAGGCCATAGTCAAATTGGAAGTTCTCTCCTCCCTTCAGAGAAAGTGTCGCTCCCCCTCTTCATGGAGGAATGACACTAAACCCTGCCTAGGCTTCATATCTGAGTCACGGCACCATTATGTCGCTCCCCGTCTTTGTGGAGGAACGACACAGGACCCTGCGCTGTTCTTTTGTCTGCTCGGCCCTCCCTGGGTTTGCTGCTGGTTCTTCCCGGGTTGGCTACCGTCCCTCTACCTCTGTGGAAGGGCAGTTCCCCTGCCACTTTCCCCACTTCCGCAGGGGAGCGGCACACCGCCGGCCGGCTCTCTCGGGGGCTGCACAGGTGTTCCTCTTAGATGTTCCTGGTGCATGTTGTCTCTCTCCTCCTTTATAGTCCTCTTCCACCAATCCCAACTCTGCTACCCACACGCTGAGTACGCTGCTCTCCTGCAATCAGGAGCAGGTCCTGCTGTTTATTGGTTGAACTGGAGGCAACTGTGTAGAAGCTGTTTCCTCCTCTCCCAGCGCCATATTGTGGGAGAGCAGATGCATAGAATAAGTCTTAATTCCAGTAACAGTCTAGTCCAAGTTGCTCCCAGTTGCTCCCCACAGAAAGGTACCTCCTTCTTTGATGACCTGTTCTTTCCACTGGGATCTCACTCTCAGAGATCTTTCATTTAGTGGTTTTTTTTTTTTTTTTTTTTTTGGCCAGAGTATTTTGCCTTTCCATGCCTGTAATACTCTCATGGGCTTTTCAGCCAGATCCGCGTGCCTTAAGGGCTGATTCTGAGGCCAGAGTGCTGTTTAGGACATCTGCCATTCTATGGGTCTGCTGTGTATCTCCCTTCCCATGTTGGATCATTCTCTCACTTTTTTATTCTATCAGCTAGTATTTGCAAACACTAGTCTTGTTTATGTGATCCCTTTGGCTCTTAGTCCTTTCATTATGATCAATTGTGAATAGAAATTGATCACTGGTACTAGTGATATGGTATTGGTACATGCCACTTTGATGGGATTGAATTGGAATCCCCTGATATGTTTCTAACTCTACCGTTTGAGGTAAGTCAGCTTGAGCATGTCCCAAATTGCACATTTCTTCCCTCTCTTATTCCCACTCTTATATTTAACAGCAATCACTTTTCAGTTAAGTTTCAACACTTAAGAATAACTGTGTATTGATTACAGTATTCAACCAAAAGTATTAAGTAGAACAAACAAAAAAAAATACTAAGAGGGATAACGTATTAAGTTGTTCATCAACAGTCAGGGCAAGGGCTGATCAAGTCACTATTTCTCATAGTGTTCATTTCACTTTAACAGGTTTCCTGTTTGGTGCTCAGTTAGTTGTCACCAATCAGGGAGAACATATGATATTTGTCCCTTTGGGACTGACTTATTTCACTCATCATAATGTTTTCAAATTCCTAACAGGGATCACTTTTCAGTTAAAATTTAAACACCTAAGAATAATTGTGTGTTAATTACAGAGTTCAACCAATAGTACTAGAACAAAAAAAAACTAAAATGGATGACGTATTACATTGTACCTCAACCATCAGGACAAGAACTGATCAAGTCACTGTTTCTCACAGTGTCCATTTCACTTCAACAAGTTTCCCCTTTGGTGCTCAGTTAGTTGTCGCCGATCAGGGAGAACATATGATATTTGTCCCTTTGGGACTGGCTTAATTCATTGAGCATGATGTGTTCCAGATTCCTCCATCTTGTTGCAAATGACTGGGTTTCATTGTTTTTGATTGCTATATAGTATACTATAGAGTACATGTCCCATAATTTCTTTATCCAGTCTACTGTTGATGGGCATTTAGGTTGGTTCCAGGTCTTAGCTATTGTGAATTGAGCTGCAATAAATATTAATGTGCAGACAGCTTGTTTGTTTGCCAATTTAATTTCCTTTGGGTAGATTCCAAGGAGTGGGATGGCTGGGTTGAATAGTAGGGTTATATTCAGGTTTCTGAGAAATCTCCAGACTGACTTCCATAGTGGCTTAACCAGTTTGCATTCCCACCAACAGTGGGCTAGTGTCCCTTTTTCCCCACATCCTCTCCAGCATCTATCGTTGGTAGATTTCTGAATGTGAGCCATTCTAACTGGGGTGAGGTGAAACCTCATTGTGGTTTTGATTTGCATTTCCCTGATTGCTAGTGATCTTGAACATTTTTTCATGTGTCTGTTGGTCATTTGGATTTTCTCTTTTGTAAAATGTCTATTGAGGTCCTTGGCCCATCTCTTAAGTGGGTTATTGTTCTGATGTTGTGGAGTTTCTTGATTTCTTTTTAGATTCTGGTTTTCAACCCTTTATCTGTTGCACAGTATGAAAATATTATTTCCCATTCTGTCAGTTGCCTCTTCACTTTCCTGACTGTTTCTTTTGAAGTACAGAAACTTCTCAATTTGATGCAATCCCAAATGTTAATTTTGGTTTTTACTGCATGTGCTTCTGGTGTATTTTCCATGAAGTCTTTGCCGGTACCTATATCTTGTAGGGTTTTTCCAATGCTCTCTAGCAATTTGATGGTGTCGGGTTGTATTTAAGTCTTTAATCCATGTTGAGTGAATTTTTGTGTAAGGTTTAAGGTGGGGGTCTTGCTTCATGATTCTGCACGTGGAAATCCAGTTTTCCCAACACCATTTATTGAATAGACTGTCCTTGCTCCAGGGATTGTTTTTGGATCCTTGATCAAATATGAGTTGGCTGTAGATGTTTGGATTGGTTTCTGGTGTTTCAATTCTGTTCCGTTGGTCTATCCATCTGTTTCTGTACCAGTACCATGCTGTTTTGATAACAACTGCCCTGTAGTATGTCCTGAAATCCAGTATTGTGATGCCTCTGGCTTTGTTTTTGTTGTACAAGACTGCTTTAGCTATTCGAGGTCTCCTGTGTCTCCATATGAATTTCAGCATCATTTTTTCCAGATCTGAGAAGAAAATCTTCGGTATTATCATTGGTATTGCATTGAATGTATCAATTGCTTTTGGGAGAATGGACATTTTGATGATATTGATTCTTCCAATCCATGAGCATGGAAGATTTTTCCATTTCTTGGTATCCTCTTCTATTTCTTTCTTTAAGGTTTTGTAATTCTCATTTTAGAGATCTTTAACATCCTTGGTTACGTTTATTCCAAGGTATTTGATTGTTTTTGTAGCTACTGTGAACGGGATTGATCTTAGAAGTTCTTTCTCAGACATGGCATTGTCTGTGTATACCAAGGCTGTTGATTTTTGTGCATTGATTTTATATCCTGCTACTTTCCCAAACTCTTCTATGAGTTCCAATAGTCTCTTAGTAGAGTTCTTTGGGTCCCCTAAGTAAAGAATCATATCATTTGCAAAGAGGGATAGTTTGAGTTCTTCCTTCCCAATTTGTATCCCTTTAATTTCTTTTTCTTTTCTAATAGCTCTGGCTAGAACTTCCAGAACTATATTGAATAGCAGTGGTGAGTGTGGGCATCCCTGTCTGATACCAGATCTCAGTGGAAAAGCTTCCAACTTTTCCCCATTCAATAGGATGTTGGCCGTGGGTTTTTCATAGATTGCTTTGATTGTATTGAGGAATGTTCCTTCCAAACCCAGTTTGCTTAGAGTTTTCATCATGAAAGAGTGTTGTATTTTATCAAATGCTTTCTCTGTGTCTATTGAGATAATCATGTGATTTTTCTTCTGCAGTCTGTTAATGTGGTGTATCACATTGATTGTTTTGCGCACATTGGCCATCCCTGCATACCAGGGATAAATCCCACTTGGTCTGGGTGGATGATCTTTCTGATATGTTGTTGCATTCTATTGGCCAGAAGTTTATTGAGGATTTTTGCATCTATGTTCATCAAGGATATTGGTCTGTAATTCTCTTTCAATGCTGCATCTTTTTCTGGCTTCATAGAAAGAATTTGGGAGGATTGCCTCTTTTTTGATTGTTCTGAATAGTTTGAGAAGAATTACAGTTAGTTCTTCTTTAAATGTCTGGTAGAATTCAACAGTGAATCCATCTGGTCCTGGGCTTTTCTTTGTTGGGAGGGCCTTTATTACTGTTTCAATTTCTGTCTCAGTTATGGGTCTGTTTAGGTTTTCGATGTCTTCCTGGTTCAATTTAGGTAGGTTGCATGTGTCCAGGAATCTATCCATTCCTGATAAGTTTCCCTGTTTGCTGGCATACAGGTCCTTGTAGTAATTTCTGATGATTCTTTTTATTTCTGTGGTGTCTGTTGTTACATTTCCTTTTTCATCTCTGATTTTGATTTGCATCTTTTCTCTTCTTTGTTTAGTTAGTTGGGCCAATGGGGTGTCAATTTTGTTTTTTTTGTTTGTTTGTTTGTTTGTTTGTTTTCAAAAAACCAGCTCTTCGCTTGGCTGATTTTTTGTAATTTTTTTTTGGATTCAATCCTGTTGATTTCTTTTCCAATTTTAATTATTTCTCTTCTCCTACTAGATTTGGGTCTGGTTTGCTGCAGCTTTTCTAGATCCTTGAGATGCAGTGAAAGCTCATCTATTTGGTGCCTTTCCAATTTCTTGATGTAGGCACCTATTACTATAAACTTTCCTCTTAACACTGCTTTCTCTGTATCCCATAAGTTTTGGTATGTTGTGCTGTTATCCTCATTTACTTCCAGAAAATTTTTGATTTCTCGTTTAATTTCTTCTATGACCCATTGTTCATTCAGGAACATGTTGTTCAATCTCCATGTGTTTGCATATGCTCTAGGGTTTCCTTAGTTGCTAATTTCCAACTTCATTCCTTTATGGTCTTAGAAGCTGCATGGTATGATTCTAATTCTTTTGAATTTGCTGACACTTGCTTTATGGCCTAGTATGTGGTCAATCCTAGAGAAGGTTCCATGTACTGCTGAGAGGAATGTAAATGCTTTCTGTGTAGGATGAAAAGTTCTGTGGATATCTGTTAGATCCATTTGGGCTATAGTGTCGTTTAAATCTACTGTCTCCTTGTTGATCTTCTGTCCTGTTGATCTGTCTATTTCTGAGAGTGGAGTATTGAAGTCCCCCAGTACTATTGTATTGGGGTCTAAGTCTCCCTTTAAGTCTCTTAACAAATCTTTTAAGTAAGCCGGTGCCCTGTTATTAGGTCATATACATTGATAATTGTTATATCTTCCTGTTGAATTGATCCCTTAATCATTATATAGTGCCCCTCTTTGTCTCTCCTAACAGTTTTGTGGTAAAGTTTATGTTCAGGCCATTAACGTTAATGTGACTATTGATAAGTAGTGTCTTTGCCCTGTCATTTGCCAAAGATATTTTCTAATTTATGCTTTGAATTCCCTGTGATCTTTTGCTGTGAGGTTTCCTTCCTTTACCTTCTTTCATATTGATGACCGTGTTTCTGTGTTTCTGTGTGCAACACATCTTTAAGCATCTTTTGCAGGGCTGGATGAGCGGCAACAAATTCTTTCAATTTCTGTTTGCTATGAAAGGTCTTTATTTCACCTTCATTCACAAATGAGAGCTTAGCAGGATATAATATTCTGGGCTGGCAATTTTTCTCTCTTACTACCTGGGCTATGTCTCGCCATTCCCTCCTATCTTGTAGGGTTTCTGATGAGAAGTCAGCTGTGAGTCTAATTGGAGATCCTCTGAGAGTAATCTGACGTTTCTCTTTTGCAAATTTTAGCATCTTTTCTTAATGTTTCACTGTGGAGAGTTTAATTACAACGTGTCGTGGTGAGGATCTCTTTTGGTCGTGTTTATTAGGGGTTCTATGAGCTTCCTGTACTAGGATGTCTCTGTCCTTCTCCAAACCTGGGAAATTTTCTGCTAATATCTCACTAAAAAGGCCTTCTAATCCTTTCTCCCTCTCCATGCCTTCAGGAACTCCCAGAACCCGAATGTTGGGTTTTTTAATAGTATCCTGAAGATTCCCGACAATATTTTTTAGATTTCTAAATTCCTGTTCTTTTCTTTGGTTTGACTGTATATTTTCCTGTGCTCTATCTTCTAAGTCTGATATTCTCTCTTCTGCTTCACCCATTCTGTTTTTAAGGCTCTCTAATGTGTTTGTCATTTGATCTATTGAATTCTTCATTTCATTATGATTTCTTGTCACTATCGCAGTTTCATGTTCTACTAGTTGTTTCATTTCATTTTGATTCCTCCTTATTATTACATTTTCATGAGAGAGATTTTCTATCTTGTCCATTAAGGATTTCTGTAGTTCGAGAATTTGTTTTTGAGAACTTCTTAATGTTCTTATCAATTTTTTGAGATCTGCTTCTTGCATTTCTTCTAACTCATCATCTTCATAATCTTGAATTGGGGTGTCTATTTCATTTGGGGGCGTCATAGTGTCTTCCTTGTTCTTGTTACCTCGGCTTTTGCGCTTGTTGTTTGGCATATTGGAGATATTCTTTGGGTTTTTTTGGTGTGGTTTTTTTCTCATTATACTGTGACTCTAGATTAAGAGGACTGTCTGCCATTGATGGATCCTTAGAGGCTGTGATGGGTGTGGCCAGAGAGCTCTGTTTAGTTCTTCAGGGTTAAGGGTGTGCCAAAGGTGATTTACCCTGATTGTTCTCTTGCTCGCTCTCTCTCTCTTTTTTCTTTTCTTTTCTTTTTTTTTTTTTTTTTTTTTTTTTTTTTTTGACTCAGTTGGGAAGTAATCCCATACAGCTGAGTGGAATTGAGAGTAGTTGATGTATGAAATCTGGCCCCTGTGGGTATTTGCTTACTACTGGGACCACACAAAGAGTTTATGCAGCCCTCAGTGTTTTCTCAGATTTCACCACAGTCTCTCACCAAGTTGCCCAGGTTACCGAGTTTGTGTACTTGATGAGTTCTCTCGCCTCCAACCTCAGTTTTTCACAGTCTCAGTTGGTTTGCTCCACAGTTTCCTTAGGTGTTAACCTTCTGTTATTTCTCCCCACCAGAGACAGGTTTTTCTGCTTGGCTAATGAGGGGCACCTGCTTTACATATGCAAAATGGTGCACGCCCACTTTACTTATATAAAATGGCACCTGCCCTTTGTCTTGCTTGGCTTTGTAAAGTGAGTGGAGAGAGAGGCTAATGTTCATGCCAGTTCCCCTTATTTATTCGATTTTTCCTCTCCTCCAGCCAGCCTGGTGAACTTTCCCCAGTGGGGTTTCAGGCCTCGTTCTCTGCAGGCTCTTTCTGCCTTTCCCCACCAATGTCTCGGGTTACCGAGAGAGTTTTTTGTCTCACCTCCCCTTCCAGCGCTGGCATGCAAACCCTGCGGCTCTGGCGCCTCCGGCTCGGCTTCCACGGGGCGGGCAACCTTGCTCTCCCCGTAGGTCCTCCGAGTCACAGCCACTAGATCCGGAAGAGTTTCCTATGCAATTTTTTCCTGATCCTTTTTCTGAGGCTACTGTAACTCCACTTTTATTTATTTTTTTTCTTTTTTTTTAAACTTTTATTTAATGAATATAAATTTCCAAAGTACAGAATATGGATTACAATGGCTTCCCCCCCATAACGTCCCTCCCACCCGCAACCCTCCCCTTTCCCACTCCCTCTCCCCTTCCATTCACATCAAGATTCATTTTTGATTCTCTTTATATACAGAAGATCAGTTTAGCATTTAGCATACATTAAGTAAAGATTTCAACAGTTTGCTGCCACACAGAAACATAAAGTGAAAAATACTGTTTGAGTACTAGTTATAGCATTAAATCTCAATGTACAGCACACTAAGGACAAAGATCCTACATGAGGAGTAAGTGCACAGTGACTCCTGTTGTTGACTTAACAAATTGACACTCTTGTTTATGGCCTCAGTAATCACCCTAGGCTCTTGTCATGAGCTGACAAGGCTATGGAAGCCCCCTGAGTTCACTGACTCTGATCATTTTTAGACAAGGCCATGGTCAAAGTGGAGGTTCTCTCCTCCCTTCAGAGAAAGGTACCTCCTTCTTTGATGACCCATTCTTTCCACTGGGATCTCACTCACGGAGATCTTTCATTTAGGTGTTTTTTTTTTTTCCCCCAGAGTGTCTTGGCTTTCCATGCCTGAAATACTCTCATGGGCTTTTCAGCCGGATCTGCATGCCTTAACGGCTGATTCTGAGGCCAGTGTAACTCCACTTTTATTAAACTATCTTTTCCCGGACTATTGGTGCACACCCTCACTATTCCGCCATCTTCTCTACTCCCCTAATTGTATTTTTACATTAATTTACTCATTTCAGTTAAACATTTACAAAAAAAATCATGAACTTTTCAAAAGAAAGCTATGCCTCCCACGTCTACATCATAAAATGGTACCTGTTCCAGATTCAAAAATTCTGTTTTTCTCCAAATTATAAAAGTTCATTTGAGAATCATGTTCTCTTTGTGTGAAGCCATGTCCTTCCATTTGATCCCATGTGTATCACATCCATGTAAACCTGTCAAGATCATTCTAAATTTTTATTTTAATTGCATATATTAGAATATGGTAGAATTTATTGTAGGAGGCAAGAGGAACTTTTATACGCCCCTCCCCCAAAGTTTTTCTAGAATAAACTGACAAAACAAATTAAATAGGAGAGAAAATGTAGAAATTTATTAACCTGCAAATGGGAAAAAATAATCACACACAGGGGAAAATCATAGAGGCACAATTACCCATTAAGAGCAACTTAAATCAGAAACGCATATATCCTTTATTCTATATGAGATGATGAGAATAGGGAGTTTCAGGGTAACAGTAAATGATTTTTAGGGGAACTCAATGAATTTGGAGAACACACAATGGCCTACTGCAAAGTCAATTTGGCTCACAAACACACAATGGATTATCAATGATTTCATATTTGGGATATCATTTTCTGAGTGCAAATACTTTTTTAAACTTTTTTAATAATATAAGAGAACAGATTTTATGTAAACCATTGGTAGAGATCCAAGAAGACAATCATACTTCCCTCACTCCCTTGCTCCCTTCACTCTCTTAATCAGTTTTTGGATATAATTTTAATCTACTCTGTGTTCATAGGCTTAATTCAACCACTAATCATAATATTCAGCAAGTAAAAAGTCAGAAGACCACAGTAACACAAGAGATTAAACACAAGCTAAAAATGACAATCATATCTCAAAGTGACCATTTAATTCCTACACATTTTTTTGTATTCCATATTAGCTGCCACATTTCAGAGAAAATATATATTTGTGTTTTTTGAGTCTGTCTTCCATAATGGTTGTTCTGGTTTACATTCAGGTCTAAGTAGATTAGAGTAACTTTTTCCCACATCCTCTCTAGCTTTTATTGTTGTTTGATGTTTTGATGATAGTCATTCTTACTGGGATTAGGTGAAATCTCACTGTGGTTTTTCTTGGCATTTCCCTGATGAATGGTGATCCTGAGCATTTATTCATGTGTCTGTTGGGCATTTGAAATTCATTATTTGAAAAATACCTATTCATGTCCTTTGCCTATTTTTTGACTGGATTGTTTGTTTATTGTTGTTGGGTTTCGTGAGCCCTTTAAAGATTCTGAATATTAATCCTTTGTCAGGTACCTAGTTTGCAAATATTTTCTCTATGTCCTTTGGCTCTCCCTTTGTTGAGTGTTTCCTTTACAGTGCAGATGCTTCTTAGTTTGATGCAATCCCATTTGGTTTTTTTTTTTTTTTTTTTTTTTTTTTTTTTTTTTTTTTTTTTTTTAATTACTTGTGCTTCTGGGGTCTTCAAGATGTTTTCCTACACCAGTATCTGGCAGAATTTCCCTGATATTTTCCTCTTATAATTTGTTAGTATCAGATAATAGATTTAGATCCTTGATCCATTTTGAGTTGAGTTTTTATTCTGATGCATTGGTCTACATGGCTATTTTTGTGCCAGTAACGGGCTGTTTTGATGATAACTGCCCTGTAGTATGTCTTCAAATCTGGCTTTGTGATGCCTCCAGCTTTGTTTTTTTTTTTTTTTTTTTTTTGGCATAAGATTACTTTAACAATTTGGGGTCTCTTGTATTTCCATATCAATTTTAGCAACAATTACTTTCTAGATCTGAGAAGAATATCCTTGGTATTTTGACTGGGATTCCATTGAATATGTAAATGGCTTTTGGTAGTATGGACATTTTGATTATATTAATTCTTCCAATCCATGAACATGAAAGATTTTCTCATTTTTTGTGTCTTCTTATATTTCTTTCTTTAATAATAATGTTTTATAGTTTTAATTGTAGTGATCTTTCACCTCCTTATTTACATATATCTCAAGGTATTTAAATATTTTATAGCTATGGTGAATTGTACTGATCTTACAACTTCTTTCTCAGCCATTGCCTTGTCTGTTGACTTTTGTTTGTTGACTGTATATTCTGCAACTTTACCAAACTCTCTTATGAGTTCCAATAGTCTCATAGTAGAGTCTTTTGGTTCCCTTATATATAGGACCATGTCATCTGCAAACAGGGATAATTTGACTTCCCACTTTCCAATTTGTATTCTTGTATTTCCTTTTCTTGCCTAATGGCTCTGGCTAAAACTTTCAGAACTACATTGAATAGCAGTGATAAAAATGGGCATCCTTGTCTCATTCTGAATCTTAGTGGAAATGATTTTAGCTTTTCCCAATTCAGTATGATGCTGGCTGTGAATCTGCCATATATTGCCTTGATTGTGTTGAGGAGCATTCCTTTTATACCCAATTTGCTTACGGTTTTTATGATGAAAGGATGTTGTCTTTTATCAAATGCATTCTCTGCATCTATTGAAATAATCATATGGTTTTTATTCTTCTATTTGTTACTATGATGTATCATATTTATTGATTTCTGTATGTTGAACCATCCTTGCATATCAGGAGTAAATCTCACTTGGTTATGGTGAATGATCTTTGCTTTGTGTTTTTAGATTTGACTAGCTACATTATCTTTTCAGTAATTGTTATCAACACTGCCATAAAGAATATTAATGTAAAGAGAACAATAATTCATCCTTGGGACACCATATTTGGGATGGTAACTTAAAGTTTAAATTAATTGCAATAAAGCTAATTAACATAGTAATAATTTACTCCTATAAAATTAAATATATTGCAATCAGAAATCAGCTCATTTCTTTATTATCAGGTATTGCGACTTGTCTTAGCTAACAAAGTTAGCACTTAATTTTGTAGTTATTAAATAACAGCCCTAACTTCTTAGATTTTTATACTAGATAGCCACATAGTTCTACAGTTTACTGTAATATATTTGGCCAAATAAATTCTCATACACTACAACATGTCTTTTATAGCCATAAACTTACTATTACTCAAAACCAGATTCTAATTACATTTTTTGTACATTGTGGGCCAGTAAGCAAATTCATAGATTTCTTGTGAGTGAAAGAGGGAGGTGCAAGGATAAATCTGTGTTAAGTAAAATTCAAGCAAGCAAGTCATAAAGTCATAAATTTGAATTCTAAAATTTTAAATGATATGTTGGCTTATTTCTTAACACAAAATAGATTGTGAAATACTAAAGTACCCTTATCCCCAAATCTTAGTACACTGAGTCCATGAAGAGTACTTTGTAGGGGCTGGTGCTTGGCTTAGTGGGTAAAAGCCACCGTCTGTAGTGCCAGCATCCCATATGGCCGCCGATTTGATTCCAGGCTTCTCCACTTCCAATCCAGTTCTCTGCTATGGCCTGGGAAGGCAGTGGAAGATGATCCAAGCCCTCAGACCTCTGCACCAACATAGGAAACCCAGAAGAAGCTCCTGGCTCCTGGCTTAGGATTGGCACAGCTCCGACCATTGCAGCCAACTGGGGAGTGAACCAGCAGATGGAAGACCTCTCTCTCTCATTCTCTCTCTGCTCCTCCTACTCTCTCTGTGTAACTCTGACTTTCAAATAAAAAAGAAAGAAAAGTACTTTGTAATGAGGAAGGAGAGTACACACTCATGTATACCTTTCTGCTATTATTTCAGTGACATTCAGACTCACAACCATTGTTTGGGAAATCATCACAAAGATCACTTTATATTACAGAGTTGAAAAACTGTTATTTACCTTGCAGCATCTTTCTGCATTAATAATTAACCATGCCTCTTTTTAAAAATTTTCTGAATGTGGAATAAATGTTAACCAATGGTTTTAAAGCAGAAACAACATCCAATTTCAGTCTGTCACATAAAAGCAGTAAATAAATTATTTCTAAGTGCATAAAACTCGTCTAAAGGCTTAGAGGAAATCATTGGTGCCACTCAGCTGTGTGAATTCAGTATACAGTGTTTACTGGCCCAGTAATTTTGAGCAATTTGGTTTGTCTTTGGGTTATCTTTTTCTTTTGTCTTCTATAACCCAGAGATAATTTTAATATCTATTTTATAGGTTTATCCTAAGTATTAAATGAGATAATATGAAAAATGATTAGAGAAATGTAGTATTTCAAATGTGCTTCATAAACATTAGCTATTTTGATACAGTTAGGAATAAACTGAATATACCATGAAATCTATCCATCTGAGCACTGCACATGAACAGCTACTGTTGTGCAGCATTGGTGGGACCAAAAATTTCTTAGACGATCTGTATAAACCCCTTTAATAATATCAAGTCATGGTATAAATGAACATGTTCTTTGATCCATCAGTTTCTCATGAAGCCATGTATTAACTATAATACCAACATTCAAAAACATGTCTCTAGAAAAAGAGAGAAACACAAAGAGAAAGCTCCTATCCTTTGATTTATTCCCCATATGCCCATAATGGCTAGGGCTAGTCTGCGGCTAAAGCCAGAACCAGGAACTCAATCCAATTCTTTCTTGTAGGATGTAGAAACTCAACCACCTCTGCCTTCCAGGATGTACATTCACAGGAAGCTGGAGTCAGGAGCCAGAGATGGAAACTGAATCCAGTCATACTGATATGGGACACAGGTGTCTTAAATGCTAGGCCAAATATCCACTCCTTTATAGATATTTACTAGTTACTTTGGTCTTATTTATGACAGAAAAATCAAAAGTAAAAACATAGCTACATGGAGGAATGGCTAAGCAAATTATGAATAATGCATAATATGGAATACTATGCAGGTGGTCAGAAAAATGTTAAAGCTCTCATAGCCTGCGGATGAAAGGTATAGATTGTCAAAGTATTAATTACATAGTGTATCCATCTCACAAAGTCTAGTCCTCTCGTCCCCCTTTTCCTGATGTTGTTCTACATTCCCTCCTTTTAATCTGAGCAATCTCAGATTTTTACGGTTCTAATATAATGATTGGAAACGCTATGTGCTGCTGTGAGATATTTGAAGTACCTGGTCCTTTATTTTCATTTTATTAAATTACATAATTTGAAAAGTTGCAATATAAATCCTTCTATCCACAAACATATAGTTTTAGGTAAGAAAAGAAATGGAAATACAAGGAAAAATTTTTGAAATCACAAATTCTTGATGTTATAAAGTATTCCTAATATATTCAGTGATTAAGAATCCCATATATTTTCCAGTTTCCAATGGCAACAGGAATATTTGTGAATCTGAACATTTAATATATGGTCGGGAGTATAGTGATACAGAAAGCCCAGTACCCAGTATTGTAGTTTGTATGGTTTCATTTTACCATCCATAAACCCGCTCTTGTCTTCTCAAAGCTTTTGTCAAAGAAAATTCCCAAATTTTTGTCATTTGTTATGTCTGTAGTAGATAAGAAGGAATAGAAATCATAATTTACTCCAAAGATGAAACCTGCTTGAATGCCCTAAGTATGCTTCATAGGATAAATACCTCTAAGAAAATTGAAAAAAAACTTTTTTTTTTAGTGCCCCTCAACATCACCTCCACGACCACACCTTATCAAGTGTGTGTATATAGCAGCACAGTTATTCACAGTATGGAAAATCCTGCAGTATGTTTCAGGAGCACTGTCTTGGGAGGCCTGTTGTGATGGGACTTCAAGAACTTAAAACTGTATATGTGGGGGGTGGGAAGGAAGAGGGAGAGGAAGACAGAGGGAGAGAGAGAGAAACCGAGAGAGAGAGAGAGAGAGAGAGAGAGAATGTGTGAAGCAAAACCAGAAAACAACATTCAGGATAAAAACCTAATTAGGTTGTTGACTCACAAGCTAGATTACAGGGATATGTACAGAAAGCCAGAATGATTCCCGTGACAAAGGCGATACATTCTAGACTCTCCATTATAAGGACATTGCATATAGATGGTGTTCCCTATAGATTTATACTGAGACAAAAATAATGAGATTTTTTTTTCAAGGTATCCAAACTGACAACAATGCTACCACAGGCTTAACTGAATTTTAAAAATGTGTTCCAAGCTTAGGTAGTTGGGACCACATGCCAAACACTATGCTTTCCATAACATGGAAGGACACTACTATTCCCTCACTGCTAAGGGAATGGTGATAACAGAACAGCTCTGAAATCCTGTACCCCAAACCACTGAATGGTACTAGAGACGTGGTGTGTCTACACTTAGATCAGCCTAAAGGTTCTGTGTATTCTTATGAAAAGGAAAATGGTTAAGTAACACAGAAATTTTACTCTTGGAAGCCATTGGCTTCATGTAGAAAAGGAAAAGAAACTTTTGCTCAGTCTTTCCTGAACATGAAGTTCAGAATTCCTAACACTTAAAATCTTCCAGAAAAGTAATTCCAAAATAAGACCACAAGATGGCAGGATACACACATTACATTTAGTACTCCTCTTGGAAGAAATCATTTGAGTTCAAGTCTGTATGCTAACCTACAAAATTTTGATGATTAATTTATCTAATTACTCAGGTGTGTGAAAACTTTTATTGACTGGTAGAAGTATATTGATAGAAGATTTCTGAAAAAATATACAAATTCATGATTTCTGAAAAGACATGGAAATTATTTCATTTCTGCAGATCTCAGTTGCAAAAGATTATGTTTCAAGCTCTTATGTGTCTGATTTGAGGGTGTGAAACAAGGAAATTATTGTTTCAAATAATAATTATCTTCAAATGCTTGGAATTCTGTAGAATATTTAGTATATTAGAATGTGTAACAAATTTAAATACAAAATGGAAAGTTGTCCCAGAAGGAGATATGGGAGGCAGTTAGCAATGCTGTTGGCATGTAGGGTCTGTATCTCAAAACTTGTTAAAGACTAGAACATCAATTATCACAAAGCAGAAATAAAATGCTAAATGGTATACTAATGGGATTCAAATGAGTATGCCTCTGATAACATTGTAATTCAATAATATCACTTTAAAATCTAAGTGATATAAAAGAAACATTTTTATAATTGAAAAATTATTTCACTTTACATCACACATTAATTTAATTTTTAATTGTGGTGTAAAACACAACACAGGGGCAGGTATTTGATTTAGTGATTAAGATACAGCTTAGGACATCCACATCCCATACTGAGTATATGGGTTTGAGTCCGAGTTCTGCTTCTGATTGCAGCCTCCTGCTACCCTGCACTCTGAGAGCCAGCAGATAATCGCTCAAGTTGTTGGGTCCTTGCCATTAACATGGGAGACCTGGATTGAGTTACTGGCTATTGACTTTGGCCCAGCCCAGCCCTGGCTATTGTGGCTACTGTGAGTATTTGGGAAGCCAACCAACAGAAGGGAGATTTCATTCTATCTCTCTCCATGTGTCTCTGTCTTTCAAGTAAATAATTTTTAAATGCAATATAAAGTTTATCATCTAAATCATTTTAAATGTACAGTTGACAAGGCCAAGGCAACTTCAGCTGGCTGACAAGGTCACAGCAGAAAGTCTGTCTCAGCAAGCCATGAGAAGGACAGCTGCGGTCCTCTTGGTGGTTTTAGGTTTGATGGGAACTACAAGCTGGAGCTTCCTGGTGGTCCTGCTAATGATTGCTGTATTCCTAATTTTACAGAAGAGCACTTAGTCTCATAAGCTCCAAAATGTTCATTGCCTTGTAGAATTTTAATCAAGCAGAATGTTAGTGTAGAAGAAAGGGTTAATGCCTTATGCAAGGTTGAGCTGTTTGTAGAAAAGAATTAAAAGGCAATAGGCTCTCTGGTATATGCTTCCCACTAGAATAAAGATAGATATTAATAAAGCTTTAATTCACTATATGCTACAAATACTACAATGGTTAGGATGTCAAAACTGTAGAATAGAGCTAAGTGAACCTTTAAATAAGTGCAATAAAGAAATTTAAAAATTACAGAAAGAACTGCAAAGAGGGGATACATTTTAAAAAGGGTCTACTTTGAACTTGGGGCTTCTAGTAAAGATTAGGTTAGGAAGGTACTATTCTAGCTTATGTAGCCAATTTCTGCATAGTTCAGCAGCACTCGAGGCCTTGGCTTGTGTGGGCAGCCTGTTATCTTGCACCTGTCTGTGATTGTTACCCATGCTCTAAATATGCCCTTGAAAATCAAAAAAAAAAAAATTGTAATTAGAAAAAATGGACAACAGGCTTTTCATTGTAAGAAGAAAAAATCATTATGTGGCTTATGATATAAAAATAAAGTCTGGTGCTCGAAAGCCAGAGCCATGCCATCAGCCTTGCTGTGAGTGTCTCCCATTTCTTCGTGCGCCGACACCTCTCACACCTTGGGGCCCCTGCACTGGCTGGAGCTGGTCTCTGGCATACAGTCAGTGTTGTTATTATCACATTGTTGTGTAACATCTCTCCAGAACATTTTCATTTTGCCAAACTCCGTACTTCTAAACAACAGCTATCTTTATTTTTTAATAAAACAAAACTTTTTAAATAAAACATTCATTTTAATAAACATTTTTATAAAACAAAAATTAAAGTGTTTAATTATTAAATAAGCATTTTATTTAAATGCCCCATCAATAATTCACTAAGAGATTGCAAAGACAGAAGGAAATCTCATCCTTTCAATTGCCGAGCAGATACAACCCATTACATGCAAGCTTTCCAGATAAACACCAGCAAATATTCCACAAGAGAACTTGATAGCATGTGACTCATATATAATTCATTCTAAATTCACCAGGTATTTGAAGTGGCCAGACATGCTAGTAAACTGACTATAATTAAGAAGACAAAATTTAAGGAATGCTGAAACCAGAGGAAAATAGGAAACTGGTGGTATTTACACTTTCAAATGCCAAGTAAAACAGATCAAATTAGGGGTGGGCATTTGGTCTAGCAGTGAGGATTCCAGTTGGGGTGCCCACATTCCTTATCAGAGCACCTGAGTTCTGGTACTGGTCACACTCCCAATTCCAGCTTCCTAGGAATGTGCACCCTGAAAGGTAGCAGGTGATGGTTCAAACAGTGGGAGGCCTGAATTGAGTTCCGTAATGTTGTTTGGGGAGAGAGACCTGATGAATGTACCAGGACCAAAGACGCTTAGATTATGTCGAGTGAGGATTAATGACCTTAGCAACCTGGTCATACAGAAAATCCTGTTCAGGCAGGCTAAGAAATAATTGGCCCAGTCATTATGATGTTTAGAGTGATCCTGCTATTGAGCAGGTGACCATGAGAGTGGGGAAGTTAAAGATTATTAGGAAAAGCTTAAAACAAGAAAAATTCAAGGGACTGTGGCAACAATTGATTAGAGTTGTCCATGTAGGTATTCAAGTTTCTTGAGTTGACTATAATATTCTAAGTGGATTGTTTCAGGTAACCGAATTTCTGTGAATGAGAAGTGATAGGAAAGCCATTACAGAGTAAATGCTGGGAAAATGGTAGAGACAGATGTCAGGAGTTTTATTGATGCAGGGTTTTTCAAAGGAGCAAGGAGAGCTGTGATCTCAAATAGTAAGGAGTTCTGGCAGCACCCCAACCCCTCCTGCAGGGCTATCTACAGGATAAGAGGAAAATGTCACCACCTGAACATGCTGTTGAGAAAAAAGAGTCCACAAGGGACAGCTTCTAGAGTCATTGTTTGGATTCAGTATTTATGCTTCTTATACCCTAAAACTGTTGATGGAAAATAAATGACAATAACAACTTCTATACTCATATTTGAGGAAGTATAGTGTTAGAGTGTGTACAGTTGGAAACTGTGTTGTAATTCTAAGGAAATTGAGGAAGAAAGAGAAACTACTAATATAATGAACTTCATAGTTTTTCCACATTTGAAAAAAAGTAGGAAGCATATCATACTCACAACATTACACACACATACACATAAATAAATTTATTAATTAAAAGAACAACTCTTTTATACTTTCTTACATATGTGAATACAAACATTGGTGTTTGTTTTATATGGATAAGACAAAGATATGGACTTAGAGTTAATGACAGTTGAGTTTTTTTACTTAACAATGCTAACATCAGAATGTTTGTTCTGAAATCTTAACTTCCAGGGTAAAGGTATTAAGTGGGCGGATGGGGCAGGGAAGGAGTAGACTAGATCAAGAAGGTGAGCACCTCAGTAATGCAAGTAGTGCCTCTATAAAATAGAGCCTAAGGAGACTATTTTCCCCTTTCACTACGTAAGGACACAGAGAGGAGGCACCAACTATGAGAGATGGGATCTCACCACACGCGGAATCTGTTAGTACCTTACCTTTTCAGAACTGTCTGAAATAAATATTTGTTGTTAGTAAACCACCTGGACTATGATATTTCGTTATAAAAGCCAAAATTGACTGAGAAAATATCTTCAGACAAGGACTCAGTGCAAAAATCTCATTTGCAAAATGAGGTCCACATTTGTAGAAAACAGGGTGATGAGTCAAGAAGGGAAAGACACTCAGCCAAAGGGGTGACAGCAAGATATCACCCACTGCAATGCACTGTCCGAGGAAAAGGTGCTCCAATAGGACCCAAAGTGCTAATCATATGCAAAACCCTCTCACACAGTATCCAATGCATTAAAACTACCATTGAGAAATGGGTTCTAATAACTGAGATACCATAGATTTTAGCGTGCTATATATTATTTTTATTTGTTATAAACTATAGACTCTTATTGGCCATTGGCTGGCAAATAATATGTATAACAAATTCCACTTAAAAGAAATAGCAAAAATTTATACTGCACTGGTAACAGGCAAAACCAGATAGAGTTTTGTGTACCAAACTTTTAACCAAATCACCAGATGTCCAAGAAGAAATTGTCTGTGTGCACAGCACCTTCAGGAGAGGAGTAGTTCTGCCGGGCAGCAACGTGCTGGAGATGGTACGACTCAACAAGGGCAACACGGGTGATGGCAACAGGAAGTTCTGTGTACTTTATTTTTAAGATTTATTTTGTTTATTTGAAAGACTGAGTTACAGAGAGAGGAACAGTCAATGAGAGAGAGGTCTTCCATTCCGCTAGCTCACTCCCCAAACAACTGCAATGGACAGAACTGAGCTGATCCGAAGCCAGGAGCCAGGAGCTTCCTCCTGGTCTCCCATGCGGGTCCAGGGGCCCAAAGACTTAAGCCATCCTCCACTGCTTTCTCAGGCCATAGCAGAAAGGGGGATCGGAAGTGGAGCAGCTGGGACTCGAACTGGCGCCCATATGGGATGCCAGCATTGCAGGCTAGGGTTTTAACCCACTGTGCCACAGCACCGGCCCCAGTGTACTATTAATATAATAAAAGTTGGATGGTCACAACAGAGCTACAACACAGCAGTAGAAGAAACCGAGACCCATGAAAGTGACTTTCCCACAATCATACAGTCAGAAACTGACAAAGCAACAATTCTGGCTCAAGCGGTCTAGTTCATCTGAAGTGCCCTGGGGCAGTGCTTCTCAAACTGCATGTGCTTGGGAAGCACAGGAAGGATTATATACGTGCCAGTTTCCTGGACCCCATTGTCTAAGGACCCCGGTTCAGGTCCCAGCCTGGGTAGCTGCTGATAGCACACACAGCAAACAATTAACAAGTTATCCAGGCATTTCATAGCTGTCCTCATAGCCAGTAACCCAGAGGCTAAGCCACTCATCTGAGAATTCAGATGAACAGATTCTAACCTGATTGGTTCTTCTAGGTAAGCAAATATTGGCATGCCTCTTCACTAGGGCCTGCATTCCATAAAACATCAGATAAATTATCTTTCCACTGGAAACCTGGGGTGCTCTTCCACACTGCATATTTAGGGAAGACCCAGGCAGGCATTTGAGTGATAAGTCCCATATTTATTATCCAGCATTAGCACTCAGGTGTTTGGTTAACCTCAGCCTGCTTCCATGAATCTTGGACTAGTCCCCAGGAGCAAGGGTCAGAAATAGCGCAAGCTCTGCAGGAGATTCCCTTAGATGACATTCTCTTAAAGGATGGAGAGGAGAAAGCAAGGAAGTGGAAAATGAGGTTTTTAAATTTGTTATTGAAATTTTTTCTTTTTAACATATTTCAAATAAAAAATAGGAAGAAGAGGTCAATAGACGGTCACATTTGATAATTTTTAACAATTTGATAATTTTTACAAATTTTGCATATTTGCTTCATATGTAAGCATACACACACATAGTTTTTTGAAAGCTTTAGTGGATGCATTAAAATCACATAACATGGAATTCATGAAAAAGATCTTAAAATGAGGAAGAAAGGATATGTTATTCTTCAAGAGGTATAATTAGATGAAGACAACATTTGTAAGTACTTACATTTCAGGCCAACACTGTGGAGTAGCTGGTTAAGCCTCTGCCTGCAGCACTGGCATCGCTCTCGCTCTCTCTCCCCCCTTCCTTTCTGCCTTCCTCCTCCCTCCCCTCACCTGCCTTTCAAAGAACTGGAAAAGTTATAAAGAACTTAAAGAGAAAAGTGATTTTGAAAATTGTCTCTTAGTTGCCTTATAATACAAGAAGGTACTTGAATAAAACAATAAAGCTAATAGCTTTGATAGGGATTCTCGTGCTATGAGTATTGTCAGTTATATACATATGGTGCTTATTAATGACAGAGGTTCTTCTACTTCCTTGTTATATCAACTTATTTCTTTCTCCCAATAACCCTGTGAACTGTGTAGCACTACTATACCCATTTAACAGATGATAACACCAAGATTCGGGCAATTTAGCATTTCAAAATTCCTAACTGCTGGAGCTCAGATCCAAAATCTATCAGGCCAGCTCCTGAGATCCTGCTTGTAATCACCTGCTTCCCTTCGGCAGACAAGGTTTGAACTCCCGCCAAATGAGCAAGTCAGTGCAGCCAGTTGCTGACAACACAGCTGAAAACTATATGAAAAATACAGCCTCTGCTTTCAGAGAACTTCTGATTGCAGAATTAAGGCAGAAATAAAAGAAACAATAGAAAATTATGTAATAATAAATATATATTCAAGTGCTAAGGTGTGAAGACATGCGATGTTAACAAAAAATATTAAATATACCAGTAAAATTGAATAATATTTCAAAGGGAACATGAAAATGTAGAAAGTTTATGATAAGCTTTTCTTAAAATTGGTGTTGATTTGTTTGTGGTACAGTAAGGGTTACATACACAGAGGAGAGTTCCCTTCTACTGATTCCCATCCCAAATGCCCCCAAGTGCTGACTTGGTGAAGCCCTGGAGCTGACCACTAAGTCTAGGTCTCCCATGGAGGTGGCAGGAACCCACCTACTCAAGTCATCACCTCTGCCTCCCAGGATGTGCCTTATCAGGAAGCTGAAATCAGGCGATGCAGCTGGGCATTGGACCAATAGACTCTGGTGTGGGACATGGACATCCTAACCAGTGGCTTAATCACTAATCCAAACGCCTGCCCCAGTAAGCTGTCTTATAAGCAAATGCCTGTGTGAGGCAAAACTGAAAGAATTACAGTGGGATGAAGAGCCAAACACAACTGCTGGAAGAATGTTTGAAAAAAGAAGAAAAAGAGTATCTGTACATACAGTGTGAACCTGATTCAGTGCAATCACTCCTTCAAGCCAGCCTTCATAACATTGCTGCAACGGTCATGCATACTTATGTGTGACTTTAACTGGGTGCCTGCCATAGAAGGAAATACCTTACCCACATTAGTCAGAGGCAGTGTCCTAGACAGCTTCCTCAAAGTGGTCTGCACTGCAGACTGTATATACCACGTGTTGCAGGTATAGTTTCCGCCAATCACATAAGCAGACCGTGGGGTGGAGACGGGCAGGATGTCTGCTGCTGCACCTACCTGTAGGGGCAGAGCAGGAGGAAGCCCAGGGAGAAACTGGTCTGTGATGCAATCACGGTGCAAGCCGCGGCTTATCCCATGGAAAGCTATAACAGTAGGGCTGTTCTGAGTTGCCCTGAGCCGTAGAACAGCAGCCTGACCTCTGCATTCTACAGCTCTGGAATGTCGGCTGGCCAGGTAAGGGGCTGTATCCTTACACTAGCGCCATTTTCAGGGAGGACAACAGAGCAAGATGTCTGTGGAGGAGACTCCGACCTGCCGGGAGAGTACGTCCTTCCATGCGGAAAGAGACCGGCGCTCTCACTGCAAGTAGCCAGCTGTGGTTTAGCTAGACATGCTCCAGTTTGCAGTATTGGGTAACCTGGTCATAGCAGTCAAATTTTCTTTACCAGTTCTTCACTAGTGAGAACAACTATATTCCTGCTTCAGGGAGAACCTATGAACTGACAGTATGTGTTAGGCTGCCTAGAATTTTTTAGTTAGATGTGACCATGAAATAAATGTGTCTTTTCCTGCTTGAAAAACATTCAAAGTGTGTGTTTACTCAGAAGCGGTCTAATGAGTTACTTAATTCCACTTCAGCTCAGTAAATTCCTTAGCGTAATGTGTAATTCTAGATTACTACCACGAGATGGCAGCACATACACATCGTAGTTCTTGCTGGCTAGGAAAATACTGCACGCTAAAGTTAACCTGTCATCCTGAAATTATTTTAAAGCCTAGCTAAACGATTCAAATGAAAATCTTTTTTAAAAAAAGCAACCTCCACGCATATAATGTGGTAGTCCTTTAAGAGGATGTAGAGAGAAGATGAAAGAATGCTCAGAGTATGTATCCTATACCCACTGAAAAAGAGGTCCTACCCGTCACCTTAAATATAGAAGAGCTGTTGCTGACATGCACCTGATAATGCATCTGTGCCTTAGTTTCCTAATTTCAAAATAGGGAAAATAATAGTATCTTCCTTGTGGAGTTGTTGTGAGGATAAAGAGAAATTGTGTACATGCTTAGATCCTCATATGTTGTGTGAGCTATTAATTTTTACTATTTATATTTTTAAATGTTGTTGCCCAACACCCTACGAGTTTCTAATCACAACTCTCATTTATTTATTAAGAATATAGTATCAGACTTAGCATACAACAATCATAGAAGGTGTTATCACATTTAGCCTTTTCAACAAACTTTTGGTTGTGAATTATGGATCACATCTTGCAGATGAAAGAACTGAGATATTGTGAGATTAAGTAACATATCCTAGGCAAAATTGGGAATGAGTGACTGGTGTTTTCTATCTTGGACTGATCTACTGGAAGTATCTCTTTAACTCATATTGTATGAGAAATAGAGGCTGCATCTGAATGCTATTGTGGAATTTTGAATTTATGAATTGGAGAACTAATGCAGTAAAGTGAAATTCTTGTCTTATTCTTGCTTCAATAATATTTAAGAATAATCTCATTGTTTAGATTTTTAGATTAGAAGTTGAAATATGCCGAGGCTTGAATTTTCAGAAAAAAACTTAATGGAACTTTATTATGGAAAGTTGAGTGAGATCGTATACGCTTAGTTTTTACTCTTCCACAGCAGAACTGGAGTGAAGATGCTGCACAAAGTGCCAAGTGTTGTCAAAACAGAAAACAGGGAGCAGCACTGGAACATACAGGTAAGTTTGCATCTCAATGGTTCACTTCTGGAGACAAAACTTCCAGGGGATTGTTAAGTAACCTGGAAAAACTAAAGAATCAAAGCTCTAATAATTTAATGGTTAAGAAATGCATTGATGGTAGGAAAATCAACCAGATACTTAGAAAGTTTTCACTCTATGCAGCTCTCAGCTGGGAATATATTTATCTTTCGGTAATGTGTGATAAACAGTCTACTGAGCTTTTTGACAGGTAGAGTTATAGACAGTGAGAGAGAGAGAGAGAGAGAGAGAGAGGTCTTCCTTCTATTGGTTCACTCCCCAAATGGCAGTTATGGCCGGAACTACGCCCATCCAAAGCCAGAAGCCAGGAGCCAGGGGCTTCTTCCTGGTCTCTGATGTGGGTGCAGGGGCCCAAGCACTTGGGCCATCCTCCACTGCCTTCCTGGGCCACAGCAGAGAGCTGGACTGGAAGAGGAGCAACCAGGACTGGAAACCGGTGCCCACATGGGATGCCAGCACCGCAGGCAGAGGATTAACCAAGTGAGCCACGACGCTGGCCCCCTGAGCTTCTTTTTTTAATAAAAGGATATATTTTTTACTTATTTGAAAGGCAGAGTTATGGAAAGAGAGGGAGAGACAGGGAGATAGGTCCTCCATCTGCTTGTTTACTCCCCAAATGGCCACAATGACCACGGTGGGGCCAGGCTGAAGCCTGGAACCAGGAGCTTCTCCTGGGTTACCCATGTGGTTTCAGGGGCCCAAGCACTTGGGTTATCCTCCCAGGCACATTAGCAGGGAGCTGGATTGGAAATGGAGCTGCTGGGACTCACACCGGCCTACATATGGGATGCCAGCTCTGCAGACCACAGCTTAACCTGCTATGTCACAATGTGGGACCCTCTACTGAGCTTTTATAGAGAAAGTTCATGGTTTCAAAACAAATGTATCTCATGACAATATGATGACCATATAAGTTAGGTTGTTTGCAGCTACTTTCCAGAAAAGCCATTAGTAATCCACTACAAATAGATATTAAAAACATTTAATGGGAGCCAGCACAGCAGCGCAGTGGATTAAAGCTCTGGCCTGCAGTGCTGGCATCCCATATGGTCACTGGTTCAAGTCCCAGTTGCTCTACTTCCAATCCAGATCTCTGTGGTGGCCTGAGAAAGCAGTAAAAGATGGCCCAAGTCCTTGGGCCCCTGCACCCACATAGGAGACCTGGAGGAAGCTCCTGTCTCCTGGCTTCAGATTGGCTCAATTCCAGCCATTGCAGCCATTTGAGGGGTGAACCAGTAGAAAAAGACCTCTCTCTCTCTCTCTCTCTCTCTACCTCTCTCTGTAACTCTGTCTGTCAGATAAATAAAATAAATCTTAAAAAAAAAAACATGTACAAGAATATTTTATTACAACGTAAGAAAAAGTGGTGATAGCACTTCCATATCTATGGACTATTGGCCATTTTAGACAGTGGTTATTGAATATAATTTTTGCAGACAATTGAAGAAAACTAAGTTGTTTTAGCTACCCCCAAAAACTTTTGAAATAAAGATTTTCCCCATACTGAATATTTTCAAGAAGGTAACTTGTTGAGTTTTTTATATAATATATTAATTCCAATTTTTCTCTATTTTTTTACCTGAAAAGAGAGAGACAAATGGAGAGCTCTTCCATCCTTTGGTTCATTTCCTGAATGTCTGCAACAACCAAGGATGGACAAGGTTGAGGCAAGAGACCAGGACTCAGTCCAAGTTTCTTGTATGAGAAGCAGGAGCCCAGTCACTTGAGCAGTCTTCCACTGTCTCCCAGAACATGCACCAGCCGGAGGCTGCATTGGATGTGGAATGGCTAGGGCTCGTTCTAGGCTCTCCAATGTAGGACTTGGGCATCGCAAGCAGTGACATAATTTGAGGCTGGACCAGATGCCCACCCATGTTTCTTTTCTCAAACTTTCATATATGAATTTCCCATTCTCCCATTTATCCTCATTACTTATAACTAGCAAGTATAAGTAACTATTTAAAGATCATTAGACAGCAGCATTGGGTGCAGGAGCAAAGAAAATTGGGGTGGTGGTTTTTTGTAATTGCAGATGAGCAACAGCAGGACCTGGGGCAGTTAACACAGCCAGCCTCTCCAGGTGGCTAAATGGCTAGCAGTACATTGAAAAGTGTAGGGGAAATAATGACTCTTATCTTCTGTGAATTGATCTGACTTTCCTCACTAGTCTCTTTGCTAAATAGTGGAGAAAACACTTTTGAAACAATAATAAAAAAGCAAAAACAAATTTAAACCCAATCTAGTAACTGTGGTCTAATGTGTTACTGTATTTTTTAAAAGATCCTCTTTGCAAATAGAATTTTTAAATAAAATATCATTCGTTGGATTTCCTCTCCATCTTATTTATTTGCACCATACTTAGCATTTTTATGTGCCATTTCTGGGGCACTTGGAGACTTCAGCAGTCCCAGCAACATACAAGCAGGGCATGGGTTCTAGAAAGTTGGTCTATCTGCCTAAAAGGAAGCATTGTAAGACCACTAACTCGGCTGGCGCCGCGACTCACTAGGCTAATCTTCCGCCTGTGGCGCCGGCACACCAGGTTCTAGTCCCGGTTGGGGCGCCGGATTCTGTCCCGGTTGCTCCTCTTCCAGTCCAGCTCTCTGCTGTGGCCAGGGATTGCAGTGGAGGATGGCCCAAGTGCATGGGCCCTGCACCGCATGGAAGACCAGGAGGAAGCACCTGGCTCCTGGCTTCGGATCAGTGCAGTGAGCCAGCCACAATGCGCCTGCCATAGCAGCCACTTGGGGGGTGAACCAACGGAAAAAGGAAGACCTTTCTCTCTGTCTGTCTGTCTCTCTCTCTCTAACTCAATGCTTCTCTCAAAGTGTGGTGACTCCAACTTGTTTCATTAGGGAAGCATAAGAGTAGCCCCAATTTTCTAGTTAACCCCCTGCCTATCTGGAGGTTTCTAAAGCTCACTAGAATGAACAGTTAGGGCAGGAAACCCTGAGGTTTTATTTCCTCTTCTTTATCTTCTCACTACAATCCCTAATGAAAGGATGAGCTTACCTCAGGAGTTACCCAGATCAACACTGAATCACAGTAGAAACCCGGATGGCCCTAGTTATTGCACATTTATATTGCCTACTATAGAGAAGCATCTCTATGACATGAGCTGGGTACTATTGATGCTTTATGCATTAAAGGAAAGAAATGAATACACTTTTATGTGTTTTCCTAAGCTCTATCCACTTACTTATTGTAAATAATTGAGATATAAGTGGAGTGTTTTTGAAAGCAGAGCATCAGATACTGTGCAGAGGAAGGTGGGTGCCTTGTTGAGTGTACTTCCTGGATTCAATTTCTATACACTTTGGAGCGTCCTGCATTGGAAGACATGGCCACTCTATTGTCAGAACCCTACATGTGGGAAGTAGATAGAGGTGGAATTTTGGATGAATGTGGAACTGGAAAATTATAATCCTGGGAGACAAGGTGGGACTAGATCAATAAATTGGCAGTGCGGGTTTTTCAAAGAACAGGGAAAGTCAAATATCTTCTTTAAAAAAAGATTCATTTATACTTTGAAAGCAGAGTTACGGAGAAAGGAAGGAGACAGAGCCAGAGAGACAGAGACAGAGCCCTTCCATCTACCAGTTTACTCCCTGAATGGCCACAACCAACTGGGGCTGGGTCAGGCAGAAGCCAAGAATCTGAAACTCCATGCTGGTCTCCCACGTGCATAGCAGAGAACGAGCATGTGGACCATTTTCTGGTCCTTTTCCAAGCCACTAATAGGGAGCTGGATCACAAGTGGAGTGGAGCAGCTAGGACATCAACCAGTGATAGCATAGGATGCTAGTGTCACAGGCAGCCGCTTAACTTACTATGCCACAACGCTAGCCCCTAATTATCCTTTATATCCTCCACAAACGGATTTTAAATTTTTTAAAACCAAAACTATACCCAGAAACCCAAAATATTAAAAAAAATAGAATCCTGACAATAAAGAAAGAAAATGATGCTCTCTCATGTCAGCTTCATTTTCTGCGCCCGACTTCTGTTGTTTGCCAGGCCCTGTGCACATGGATGTGTGTCATCTGGACACAGGGAACATGCCTGTTTCCTGATAACCCATGCTGAAAGCATCCTAAAGACAGGTGTGTTTACTTTAATTATGTCTAGCAATATTGACCTTGTGTTTTTATGCAAACTATCAAATTTGTAATAAAGTCACCTTTTTATCTTTACAGATTGCTTGGACACTTCTTACCTCAGTGGTAGTTTTGTACCATGCACCAAAGAAAGTCATCTAAATATCTCTACTTTTGTTGAGTAGGCATTACAGATTCACTCAGAGCTTTTTGAAGTATATTCCCATAAAGAAACATAATCTTTTTCAGAATTCTAGAATGAAAGTCAAATATTACTTCATTGAGACAAGCATTATTGTCTTTAAAATGCCATTTAACCAATACCTGAAAAACTACACATATTGTCTTTACATTATTATTACTAAGTATATCTGTACATCATTAGTAAAATGTCAAAATTCAGAAATATTTACCAGTATTCTTTTTTTTTTTTTTTTTTGACAGGCAGAGTGGACAGTGAGAGAGAGAGACAGAGAGAAAGGTCTTCCTTTGCCGTTGGTTCACCCTCCAATGGCCGCCACGGCCGGCGCGCTACGGCCGGCGCACCGCGCTGATCCGATGGCAGGAGCCAGGGGCTTCTCCTGGTCTCCCATGGGGTGCAGGGCCCTAGTACTTGGGCCATCCTCCACTGCACTCCCTGGCCACAGCAGAGAGCTGGCCTGGAAGAGGGGCAACCGGGACAGAATTCGGCGCCCTGACCGGGACTAGAACCTGGTGTGCCGGCACCGCAAGGCGGAGGATTAGCCTAGTGAGCCGCGGCGCTGACCCCAGTATTCTTTTTTTAATTAATTTATTTATTTGAAAGTCAGAGCTACACAGAGAGAGGAGAGGCAGAGAGAGAGAGAGAGAGAGAGAGAGAGAGAGGTCTCCCATCCACTGATTCACTCCCCAGTTAGCCACAATGGCTGGAGCTGCACCGATCTGATGCCAGGAGCCAGGAGTTTCCTCCAGGTCTTCCCATGCAGGAACAGGGGCCCAAACACATGGGCCATTTTCTGCTGCTTTCCCAGGCCATAGCAAAGAGCTGGATCGGAAGTGGAGCAGCTGAGACTTGAACTGGTGTCCATATGGGATGCCGGCACTGCAGGTGGCAGCTTTACCCACTATGCCACAGCGCCAGCCCCTACCAGTATTCTTGCCATGGATGTAGGTTCTTCAGGCTGATATATCAGGGAAACAAACTTGAACTAGCATGAGAAGAGAAAACACATTGTTTATTTCAACAGCATAAGAGTATTTTTTTAAGAACTTAATGACAGAAAGACAAGATTTAAGAAGGAAACAAACAAGAAAATTTGTATTTTTTTCTGTATTAACTTTGCAGTTAGTTAGTACATGTCTATCCTTAAAGTTAAGTTTTACTTTTTTTGATCTGAGGCATGAGTCACAATTCATACAAAATATCAACTGGTTTCTTGGAGGAAGGGTAGATATACTCCTTTGTGCCATATCTGTGGTTACTGAGCAAGATCAGCTAAGGTGACAATGAACACATGGGCCAACCTGGGGCATCCATGATGGCTATCAGAAAAGGAAAGATGTTTTCAGAGCTGCTCATATCTCTCTGGTAATTAACTATGAAAACAAGCCTGACATCACTTCTGCTGATGAAAGTTGATGGCAAGAATGCACGTCTCCCTCAGCTGCATGTATTTTCTAGGTCAATACATTGGCCTTTCCTCCATGTTATAAAATTCAATCATGGTGTTCAATCACTGCCTCTCATATGTGTAGTATAATAAAATATGTTCAATATGAAACAATGGACATGATGTATCTGATAATGTACCACCATACCTTAAATAAAGATTATATCCTTAAGAGTCTCTTTACTCAGTAAATGATTTTTTTTTACTTTTTTAAACTTTTATTTAATAAATGTAAATTTCCAAAGTACAGCTTTTGGATTACAATGACCCCCCCCATAACTTCCCTCCCACCCACAACCCTCCCCTGTCCCACTCCCTCTCCCATCCCATTCACATCAAGATTCATTTTCAATTATCTTTATAAACAGAAGATCAATTTAGTATATACTAAGTAAAGATTTCAATAGTTTGCACCCACACAGAAAATAAAGTGTAAAATACTGTTTGAGTACTAGTATACCATTAATTCACATAGTACAACATATTAAGGACAGAGATCCTACATGAGGAGTAAGTGCACAGTGACTGCTGTTGTTGATTTAATAATTGACACTCTTGTTTACGGCATCAGTAATCACCCAAGGCTCTTGTCATGAGTTGTCAAGGCTATGGAAGCCTTTTGAGTTTGCCAACTTTGATCTTATTTAGACAAGGTCATAGTCAAAGTGGAAGTTCTCTCCTCCCTTCAGAGAAAGGCACCTCCTTTTTTGATGGCCCGTTCTTTCTACTGGGATCTCACTCGCAGAGATCTTTCCTTTAGTTGTTTTTTTGTTTGTTTGTTTTTTTGCCAGAGTGTCTTGGCTTTCCATGCCTAAAATACTCTCATGGGCTTTTTAGCCAGATCCAAATGCCTTAAGGGCTGATTCTGAGGCCAGAGTGCTGTTTAGGACCTCTGCCATTCTATGAGTCTGCTGTGTATCTTGCTTCTCATGTTAGATTGTTCTCTCCTTTTTAATTCTTTCAGTTAGTATTAGCAGCACTAGTCTTGTTTAAGTGATTATTTGACTCTTAATCCTTTCAGATACTGTTGTCTATCTATGCTAATTTCTTTCATTTAGCCTCTGCCCTAACACCAGTGAAATCCCTAATTACAATACTGCAACCTATGAGCTTGTATGCAATCACACAAAGTTGATACAATTTTGTAAAGGTACTTGTCTCTTTTACTTAGATAAAATAACCTGTTGATTACTTGTTGTGTTATGAAGATGGAGATGCCAGCTAGATTATGTTTTACCTTATTTTGTTTCAGTAGCTCTTGATGAATTTCATTTGGTTTACCCTTACCCCAATCCAGATTTTTACTAATGAATAAGAGCTTCAGTTTACCACCCACTCCTGTCCTGATACAGCCTGAAGTAAATTGTTATAATTTTTGCTAGTACTGAAGCTAAGTATCATGTTTAATATATTTTAATATTTAAATAATGTGATGTATAGTTTTCAGGCTAACAAAATTTAACTGAATAGCATCTCTGAGTCCTTGTGTTAGCCTAGGTCAGACAGCTCGGATATAAGGGGCAGAGCTGAGGCCAGAGTGAAGGCTTTCTTGCCTACTCTACTCAGAGCTAAGTCTTGCCTACCCATTGCCTCTCACTGGCTTTGTCAAAGCATGACATGGATGGATTGCTTGCAATTCTCTTTCTTCTCATATTTCACTTTATATTTCAAATTCATATAAAACAAAATGCTTTGCCTCTTTCCATCATATGTCACATTCCTTGTTAAGAAAGAGACTGGAACCTGTACTTCAAGGATGAATAAATGTGATAAATACATTAAATATCTCCTAACTATGTGAGACAAAAGGAATATTCCCTGCCCCCTTCCTCAAGACCGCAACCATTTGAGCATAGAGTGTTTGTAGTCACAAAAGTACAATCACTCACAATGTGAGTATTCTCATGGCAGATGCCAGAATCATTGTCGGGGAGGAGTGTCATGATTGGATGCATATGCTAAATTGCATTGTGTCATGAAAAGAGTATATGCATGTGAATTTGTGTGTGTGTATATATATAATTATGTTATGGAACAAAAATAGTTAAGAGCATTCACAATAAGCATACTAAAGGGCAACACTGAAGGTTGTTTGGTTCACATGGAAAGTATATAGTCACAGAAATGGATCCAGTATATAGAGAAATTTGCAAGAACACCAAAACAAATGAGTTGGATTTGATACTATGGGTGAACATATCACATCCTTGGTTATCAATTACAGATACAATGCAATAAAAGTCATGTTCCTCACAGATTAATATGGAGGCACATAAAATGGAATGATCCAAGATGGCTAGACTGATATCCACCCACCTTAGTGGTCACTGTGAATTTTCAAAATATTCTCAGAGCCATCTCAGTTTCAGGTTTTCCTCGGCTTGGAAAAAGACGATTGTTTCTTCATTGCTAAGACAATAGTGGCTCCAGGACTCTTCTGGGACATTTTACCCCAAATACTTCTCATTAAAGGGAAGAAGTTGTACTTTGCCAATCGTAGGATCAGTTTGTAGTTTTCTGCATCTTTCTATGGGATGAAGCAGATAAAACCGCACAAAAATTTTGCATGTGTAAAGTCAATGGGCTAATGTGAACTTAGCCTTCCTTCCTCTCATATTCCAGAATTCAACCATATTCTACCACTTTAATGCACTCTTTCTGAAAGGTTATTTGAAAATATGGCCAGAAGATGGCACAATATGTACACAGCATCTATGAAGGCTTCTGAGGAAAATAGTCACAACTATTCTTTTACTTAATCTAAATGTTGTCCTATCAAAAATTTATGTCATTTACTTTAGTTCTTCTGATGTATGTGAAAGTTCTACATTTGTTGGTTAACTGATGCAGATAAGATCTTCTTTAAGTATAAAAATTGACTAAAATTACAGAAAAGATGATATTAGTAGAGGGTTTCTCAAAAGCATGTGTATTTTAAATAAAGCTCCATAATCTCAGAAAAAGCACTGAAATTAGTTCTCAGGTACAAATCTCCACTGCATTTAGTTTTCTGATCTGAAATTATGCCTCAGGGAAATCACTATTTCAAATAACTGCCTTCATGTGCATAGTTTTCTGTAGAGTGCTTAGAATGCACTATGTAATTTTTATTATATTGCTTCACCTATACAATTGATATGGGATTCATTATCCCTGTTTTATGTATGAGGGCATCTAAGCTCAGCAATTTTAAATGACTTTCTTATAATCACACAAAAAGAAATGGATCTTTAACAGATCTTTCATAAAGGGTACCGCCTTCCAAAGTGCAGATGCAATTAAATTTTGTGCCACTAGAGGATGCACTAACAAGAAATTATGTAAAGATTCTGGGGCATACACTTGGTTCTAATACTATATTGAATACAAGTTGTGAAAGGGGCCTGCCTCTACTAAGTAGCAGATAAAGCTGCCTGTGATGCCAGCATTCCATATGGGTGCCTGTTTGAGACCCAGCTGCTCCACTTCCAATGCAGCTCCCTGATAACGTGCCTGGAAATGCAGCAGAAGATGGTCCACATGTTTGGGATCCCTGCGCCCATGTGGGAGCCCCAGCTGCTGGTTTCCATCTTGCCCACCTCTGGCCAATGTGGACATTTGGGAGTGGATCGGCTAACAAAAGAGCTCTCTCTGTATCTCTTCCTCTCTCTCTGTAACTCTGACTTTCAAATAAATAAATAAATCTGCAAAGATAAAAAAAAAGAGTGGTGAAAGTAGACATTGCTGATCTTGTTCTGTACCTGAGGGGAAAGACTTGCATTTCCTCATTTAGTATGAAATTTCCTGTGGGTTTTTTGTATGTTGCCTTTATTATTCTGAAGTATGTTACTTGATCCCTAATTTATTGAGAGTTTTCATAATGAAGAGATTTTAAATCTTATAAAATGTTTTATCTTCATCTATTAAGATGATATAGTTTTTGTTCTTTTATGTGTGGATTTGATTTATTATATTTATTTTTATATTTATTTATATATTAATATACATAATCAATATACTATATATTATATAAATAATGTATTATATATCATATATTAATATATCAACTAATAATAAATATTTTGTATATTAATATAATTAACATAATATATATTATATTTATTTTTGTGAGTATTGGATAATCCTCGCATTACTGAGATAAATACAACTAGATCATGTTGTATGCTCTTTTTGGTGTACTGTTGGATTCAGTTTGCTAGTATTTTGTTGAGAGTTTTTGCATCTAATTCCTTCAAAGATAGTGGTCTGTAGTTCTCTTTTTGTGTTCTGTCTTTGCTACATACTTTTTTTATTTTTATTTTTTTATTTTTTGACAGGCAGAGTAGACAGTGAGAGAGACAGAGAGAAAGGTTTTCCTTTTGCTGTTGGTTAACCCTCCAAGGGCCGCCGCGGCCGGCGCACTGCGGCCTGCGCACCGCGCTGATCCGAAGCCAGGAGCCAGGTAGATTTATCCTGGTCTCCCATGGGGTGCAGGGCCAAGCACATGGGCCATCCTCCACTGCACTCCCTGGCCACAGCAGAGAGCTGGCCTGGAAGAGGGGCAACCAGGACAGAAATCGGCGCCCTGACCGAGACTAGAACCTGGTGTGCTGGCACCGCAAGGTGGAGGATTAGCCTATTGAGCTGCGGCGCCGACTGTTACATACTTCTAAAACTTAACAACACATTGAGCTATTCTCAAGTTTGTGGTTGTAGAATATTAACTGGCATCTGATAGATAGTTTGGAGAACTTGTCTCCAGGTGAGGAGTCTATTTCAGTCCAGAGACCAGAGTATGGGGTCCCACCCTCAGCACCACTCTTTTTGTCTGATGCTTTCTGGACAATACATCCTTGTGTGTACCTAACTATAATTTTCTAGTTGACATTATAATAGAATAAGTCTCATTTGTTCACACTTCAAATTCATTACCCCACTGAACTGTCACAATTCTTCCTGAAATTCTCTGCTTCCCTCAAACATACTTTTAAAAATCACTTGCATTTTAGTCTTAATTTTCCCATCACTTTATTTATTTCGTTCTTATTTCCTTTGTCTCTTTCCTTGCCTTCCTCTGTGTTGTTTGAACTTCTTTTTAGTTTTCAACTTTAGTTTTATTTTATTTTAAAACAAATTGGGCTATTAGGATAGCATAGAAAATACAATTTTGGGGAACAAAATGGAAATAATAGAAAACATCATTAAGGATTCCATCTCAATTTATTTTGAATATTTTTGTGTATATCTCTCTGCAAAATTTTCTTAGGGTTTCTCTAGGTATTAAAGTATACAGATACACACATATATATTTTTACACTCTAGAGATATCAATGTTTCAACATTAAGTGCAGTACAGAAAGCTCCCTCTTGTAGAGATCCATTTACCCCTCATTCTTTAAAACAATAATTGTGTTAGGTATTTCCTCTATGCACACTAAACACCACCTCAGATAGTATTATAAGATTTCTTCCAAAAACCAAATTTAACTTTAGAAAATAATGACAACTTTAGTATGTTCTGCTACCTTTATTTTATTCATTTTTAAAGATTTATTTATTTATTTGAAAGACAGAGTTACAGAGAGACAGAGGCTCAGAGAGAAAGAGAGATATATTCCCCAGATGGCCGCAACAGCCGCAGATACTTCCATCCGAAATCAGGAGCCAGGAGCTTCTTCCAGGTCTCCCACGCCGGTGCAGGGGCCCAAGCACTTGGGCCATCTTCTACTGTTTCCCAAGCCATAGCAGAGTGCTGGACTGGATGTAGGGCAGATGGGACTTAAGCCAGAGCCCATATTGTATGCCAGCACTGCAGGCAGCGGCCTTGCCCACTATGTCCTGGCACAGGTCCCATATTTATTTATTTTTTCATTTTAATATCCTTGTTTTGGGGCACCAGTGCTGTGACATAGTAGGCTAAACCTCCACCTGCTGCACCAACATCTGATACAGTTTGTGCCCTGCCTACACTTCTGATCTAGCTCTCTGCTAATAGACTGGGAAAGCAGTAGAAGAAACCCTAAGTGCTTGGGCCCCTACTCCCATATAGGAGACCCAGAAGAAGCTCCTGGCTCCTGGCTTCAGATCAGCCCAGCTCTGGCCATTGTGGTTGTTGAGATGGTGAACCAGTGGATGGAAGACCTTTTTCTCTATCTCTCTGTCTCTCTCTTTCTCTCTGATAACTCTGCCCCAAATAAATAAATACTAATCTTTTTAAAAAATCCTTATTTCTTTTCTGATATTCCAGATCTTACTTATAGATAACTTCTTTTAGTCATTCTTTAAGGGTAAATTTGCTATCAATAAATTATTATCGTTTTCCTTCATCTGAGAATGCCTTCATTCTTTTATCGAGAATATTTTCACTGAGTATTGTATATCAGGAGATTTTTTTTTTATGAACACTGGAGAAACGTTGTGTTACTTCTGTCTGGCCTCCATGGTTCAGATAATAAACATCTTGTCATTGATTTGATGTTCCCCTTTAATTAATGTGTCACCTTTCAATACTCTTTCTTTGTCATTGTTTTTATGACATTTTGTTATAATGTGTCATGGACTACTCACTGAAACCATGACTGAGTGTATAGTTTCTTTGTTCTGTATGACTGGTATTGGGCAGATATTGTCAAAATATTTTCTGTTCAATCACTCTTACCCTGATCTTTAGTTTGGAGAATGTACTAGTCTTAGTGATTTTTTGACATCTCTTACATGATGAACCCTGAAGCAGGAAGGAGGTTGGAGAATTTTTCTATATTTTATTGACTAGTTCTGTTATTTTCTCAAATTCCAGAATGACATATTTCCAGGAATTTCCAACTATCCCACGTAGTAGTCAATGAATTTCACTTTGGCTAATTTTTCAGTATTTTCTACACTTGCTCTTAGCCAAAAGGCCTAGAAGCTATTCAGTATTTTCTAATACAATAAGAAAGGAAGGTAAATGATTAAACGTAGTAAATAGATCTTATAAATAAGCTGAAAAATAATGTAAAAACTTGAAATACTTTTATATATAAGGAAACATTAAATGTCTGATATTAACATGTGTTCAAGTATATATCTATAAGTACTTTCAAAATAGTTTAACAAAGAACCAAGAGAAGCATGAAGATTGAAAAGAAAAAGATGATATGATTATATTCAGGTAAAATGAAGACTTAGGTTATTTGTGTGTTTGTTATAATAAGTTTTCTATTTAAATTTGTTGAAGAGTTTAGCTAGGAAGCCAACTTTAAAGATCAGCATGACAAATAAACAGTACTTCAATGAATAGGCAATATGAATTTTTTTATATGTTACTATTCATAACCACAATCAAGAACTCACTTCAGTGATCAATATTTCCTTTGTAACGCAAGATTTTAGTTTCAAAAACTCATTGTATTGATATTGACTGGTAATTCCTAAATTACCAGTCTTTCTGGTAGAATAAATCTATGCAGAGTTATTTACTCAGAGAGATCCTCTGTCATGTAGTCTTATATTTTTGTGATTATAGATATCTTTACTTCATCCTCTCGCTTGAATTATGTTAACAAAATAAATGTAAAATATTCTGTTTTTAAAAAATAACTTGCCTTCAATTTTAAGATATCTATCTTCCCATGTAGATAACTCTACATGGTTATCATGAAAACTTAGGCTTACTTCTTTTGTGGTTTTTTTCCCTCCTTGGGAGGAAGTATGATTTTCCTTCATAAAAAAATTAAGTCTTTGTGTTGTCCTGGTTTTAATGTTTAAATTCGCTGTTCTCTTTTTGGATGGTTTCTTTCTTTTAACCTTCGCTCTTTCACATGATGTGGGCTATTGACTCTCTAAGAAGTCATCTATGTAAACTGCATTTACTTTCAAATAGTTTTGCTTCCTTCAGGACATGTTGTTCTAACCTCCTATTTTCTCTTGTAATGCTGGAACTACTCAGATATATTCATATTTTGTTCTATCAATATATGTGTTCACTTGGTTACTTATGTCCATACGGATAAGATGAACTAAGCTTTAGTTTGTTCTTTATGTTTTTAGGGGGTTGAAAGAAAAATATAAACACAGAGGGTGT
The DNA here is from genome assembly GCF_051225735.1 of Oryctolagus cuniculus. Taxonomy (NCBI): domain Eukaryota; kingdom Metazoa; phylum Chordata; class Mammalia; order Lagomorpha; family Leporidae; genus Oryctolagus; species Oryctolagus cuniculus. Next base: position 120,357,075 of record NC_142871.1, read on the forward strand.
TTAAATTTGCAATTAGCAGACACTTATTCTATAACTTCTCTCCCAACAGGTAAACGTTTCTATCTCCTTGGAGATGTCTGTATATTAAAACCTCTTACTCCTGATTGGCTGCATCCTTTCTAAATGACAAGGGTAAGAAACTGTCAGATATATGTATTCTTTCTTCTTGGTTAGTATAATTCCAACATTACCCCATAATTGATAAAGTAAGAAAAATACATATTTGCAACATGTTGAGAACTCTTTTCATGATCCTGTTGCAGGTATATCTTTGGTTGCTTAATTCTTTTTTATCTTGTCTCTCCTTTTCTTGGCATTGCATTTGGTGAGTTCAGAAACAAAAATCCTAGGCACAAAAGGTACGTAACCCTACAAATTTCATAATTTTGCATATATTGTAGCCTCACATTACTGCTCCTATTAATTATGCAATATTTTTGCACACACTGGCCTGATCACAAAGAGAGAGAGAGAGAGACAGAGGGGGAGAGAGATTACTGCTCCTATTAATTATGCAATATTTTTGCACACACTGGCCTGATCACAAAGAGAGAGAGAGAGAGACAGAGGGGGAGAGAGAGAGAGAGAGAGAGAGAGCGAGAGAGCAACACGAATCCTATATAGTAGCCATAACAGTAGGCAACCTTTCTCCTTGGGCTTTGTATATGTTCAATCCAGGGTCCACTTCTTTATGTAGCCTAGAAAATGCAAGAACTAAACTATATTACATTCATATAAGAATTCTATAGGCTTTTACGATTGCTAAAAGGACTGTCTAATGTCCAGATTCACTAATAGCATATGCATGCAGAGATGAGGAACACAGAATTGGCATCTATTGCTTAGGTGATTATCAATGTCTTGCCTATTTGTTGGAAAGTATATTCCCCTGAGAAGTTTCCTATTAAACTGGCTTATCAGAATTGAATGTAATTATCCTGTGTAATAACTCCCCTCAAAATCTCTAGTTAAGTCTTGAGGCACAAAGAAACACATTGTGAATCTTTTTCTTTCTCTTACTTAGACCAAATGCAGATAACTTTCACTTCACTAAACTTACCCACTTCTACAGTATAGAAATTTGAATATATTGAAAATTAACCAGTTAAGTGTAATTATTAAATATTATAAAATTAATAAAAAATTACAAAACATAATTTTTGTACACAGACTACTCTCAGATATATTACAAGTATGTTTACATAGTAGCTCTGGAATGATAAGTTTTATTAAAGATTTATTTACTTAAGAGGCAGAGTTACTTGAGAGACAGAGAGAGGAGAAACAGAGAAAGATTGTCTATCTGCTGGTTCACTCCCTAGACAGCCACATCAGCAGTAGAGCTGGGCTGATCCAAAGCCAGGATCCAGGAGCTTCTTCTAGGTCTCCCAAGCACTTGGGCCATCTTCTATTGCTCTCCCAGGTCAGCTACACTGATCTAGGAGCCAGGAGCTTCTTCCAGGTGTCCCACGTGGGTACAGGGGCCCAAGGACCTGGGCTGTCTTCCACTGCTTTCCCAGGCCATAGCAGAGAGCTGGATCAGAGGTGGAGCTGCCAGGACTCAAACTGGTGCCCATATGGTATGCGGGCACTGCAGCTGGGGGCATTACCCACTACGCCTCTGTGCCAGTACCCTATATTATTATTTAGATTAGAAAACATTTTTCATTGCTACTGCTGGATGTATCATAACTATGATTTAGCAGCCTTAAAAAATCAAAGTAAGGGAGGACATTTGGTAGAATTTCACTGCTTGGAAGGGATGCCACCATCCCACGCTGGACTGCCTGGATTTAACTCTGTGCTCTCATTCCTGATTCCACCTTCCTGCTAATGTACACCTGGAAGGCAGCAGGTGATAGCTCAAGTACTTGAGTCCCTGACACTATATTAGGTAGAAGTGTAGATGACTAGATGGAGGGACAAATGTGATCATATGCAAACAAATACTATAGTTTAATATCTGTGTGTAGGCAAATCTGTACATTTTACTGTGTGAATTATTCAGCTTTTTCCAAATTGATCTGCATTGTGTGAAAAGTTACACAACATTGTACTGCCCCTAATTTACATTTTAGAGTAAACCTAAGTACTCATGGAAATTTTTTAGGCGGCAAAAATTAGTATTTCAGTGTTAGTATCAGTATTTCACTGTTAGTATCGGTGTGAATTTATCAATTCATAAATGATTAAAATACTCTCTAAAAAGAGATTGATTTATTTATTTAAATATTTTTTAACAATAGAGTTACAGAGAGAGGTAGAGACAGAGAGAGAGGTCTTCCATCCACTGGTTTACTCCCCAGATGGCCACAATGGCCAGAGTTGTGCCAATCCAAAGCCAGGAGCCAGGAGCTTCTTCCAGGTCACCCATGCAGGTCCAGGAGCCCAAGGACTTGGGCCATCTTCTACTGCTATCCCAGGCCATAGCAGAGAGCTGGATCAGAAGAGGAGCAGCTCAGACTAGAACTGGCACCCATATGAGATGCCGACGCTTCAGGCCAGGGCTTTAACCTGCTGAGCCACAGTGCTGGCCCCAAGATTGATTTATTTTTAAGTCACAAAGGTTAGTGACTAAAATGACTGACATCGCTATTTATGACTGGTCATTTTAACAACCACAACTCTATATATCATACTGGAATATATATTTTATGTTCATTGTTAACAGAAATGTGAATTAAAACTAAGTTGTTCTGTATTATTCAAAGACATTCTCATAAAAATAAAAATAGAGTATACCCACAGGATGCATTGGTTTTAAAGGACTTCTTTCATGTATCTAAATATAATAATTTCTAGTGAAATCTTCTCATCTTGGAGTTCAACCAGTCACCATTATGGCGATGGGCTAGAGAAGCAGTTGGAGGAAACTAACATAGTGAAATCTGGAATCCAGTTCAAGAACAATAGCAGGATGTAGAGGTGGCTACATTGTGGACATAGATGAAAACTGAATTTCATTGGAAAGACACCTCTGGTTGCTCTATCTGTAACGTGAAACACATCAGAATTTTTAATTTCAGGAAAATAAGATCTTTTTGCATGGGGATAGGAGGGAGGGAACAGCAAGAACAACAACAAAAAAAAATCTTACAGAGTTTGGTTTGGGGCATACTGCAAATCTCCCTAGGGAAAGATGCCACAGCAGAGCCATTTATTTCCTTTTTGTCTTTCGTAACTAATACTTATAAATCGTGGTTAACTGTGTTTTGAACTCAGGTCTTATTTATCACTATAATGATTGACTTTTATTGGCTATTCTGTTGTCCCATAAAATTCTTTGTGGTAGTAATTACCTCTGTGGTACAAAGGATGCATCAGCGTCCACATTTGCAAGCAATTTTCCAAATGAATGTACAATAATATGCAATGCAAATTGCATAATTAGATAGCATACTCAAAAATAAATCTACATTTTGTAAGTGGTTTTGACAGTCAAATTAAGCTTCTTTGTAGAAAGAAACTTAGAAAGCAACTTTTGGGGAGTGGAGAAGAGTGTGAAGTTGAAGGCTTGCAAGTGTCAGGGAAGCCTCTCCTTGTACGTTTCCTACCCCTGTGACTGGCTGGACTTTCCTGGTATACAAAGTTTATTAAGCATAGTCCTTGCCTCTAAATATATAAACATGTCGATATGCAATCTTAACATCTACTACAAATACAATATGAAAAACTCAAGTGTTTCAAGGAAGGTGCTGAAGAAACATGGTAACCTTGGAGTTACTATCAGTGAGTTACTGTATTTCATCTAATAGAAGGTTCCAAAAATTCTAAGATAAATTATTTGTTAATTTCAAAAGAGAAAAAAAATCTGTGAAGTACTATCAATGTCAAAGCATATTAACTTAAAAGTTGAATGATCAAAAATGTTAAAATGTGTCTGTGTATCAAATAGAGTAAAACCCATCCACTTTCTGATATACAAATTCTGGATATTCATATGTAGTAGCTATTCAGATTTAGTAACCTCTGACTTCCCTGATAAATGAGTTAGCCTAAGAAAGTGAAGGACTCAGTCTTCAGTTTATAGTGCTTCCTTCTCTTTTGACCTTTTCAGAAATATATTTTAAAGTTGTAGTATATAAAATTCTCACCCCATTTTTCTATATGATATGTTGAAAAATTTGAAATTTATCTTCAGAGTAGGTATCCAGCTTCTATAGCATCACTGAAAATAATTGATGAAAATAATTTTCTTTACCTTTAGAGATTTTTTGTGCTACTGTAGAAAATCTGATGAGCATCACAATGGATCTTCTCCTGAAAACCTATTGTATTGCACTGATCTACGTGTTTTTCCTTAGATAGTATCACACTATCTGGATTACTGCAGTTTCAGTCATTTTTTATATTAAACTGCATAATACCTACAAATGTGTACTTCTTTTTAAAGATCGTTTTGATTATTGTAAGTCCTTCCTTTTTCTATGTAATTTTCAGAGTTTGTTATCAATTTTAACATTAAGAAGATTTTTGTATTATATATGGATTTACCATGGATCTAAAGATCAAATTGGGAAGAACTGACTTCACAACAACACTGAGACTCCCAATCTATGAGTTATTTAGATATTGGTTACATTCTCTCAAAAACATTGAATTTTCAAAAGTGGAGGATATATACATACTTTACTAAATATATTAATAAATTTCTAGTGTTTCAGGGCTGCTGTTGTGGTGCAGCAGGGTAAGCCATTACTTGTGATGCCCGCATCCCCTGCTTCCAGTCCTGGCTATTCTGTTTCTGATCCAACTGCCTGATAATGTGCCTAGGAAAGCAGCAGATGGCCAAAGTGCTAGGGCCCCTGCCACTCAGGTAGGAGACCTGGATGGAGTTCCTGGCTTCTGGTTTAGGTTTGGCCCAGCCATGGTAGTTGCAACCACTTGGGGAATGAACCAGAGGAGAGAGTTGCTTCTCTCTCTCTCTTTTTTCTCTTTCTCTCTCTGTGTGTGTGTGTGTGTGTCTGATTAGCTCTGCCTTTCAAGTAAATAAATAAATCTTTAAAAATAAACATCTAGGGGCTGGCACTGTGGTGTAGTAGGCTAAGACTTCACCTGGTGTGGATACCAGCTGCTCCTCTTTTGTTCCAGCTGGCCTGAGAAAGCAGTAGAAGATGGCCCAAGTGCAGAAGAACTCCTGGCTCCTGGCTTCAGATTGGCCCAGCTTTGGCCATTACTGCCATTTGGAGAGTGAATCAGCGGATGGAAGATCTTTCTCTCTGTCTCTCTCTCTCTCGCTCTCTCTCTATGTAACTCTACCTCCCAAATAAATGAATAAAATCTTTAAAAAGCAAAAAGGACTTATCAAAAAATAAACATCTGTTATTCATTATAAAGTTATGAATAAAATTCAGTTTCATATTAATATTCTCTTCATTTTGTGACAATTTTATTTCTTAATACATGTATCAAAACCAGAAGTCAACATTAGTCATTACTGTTAATTAAACTGAAAAACTTAATTTGGATTAAAATATTTTCTCTGCTAATGGCCTTTATTCAGAACCTTTTTTTTTTTTTTTTTTTTTTGGACAGGCAGAGTGGACAGTGAGAGAGAGAGAGAGAGAGACAGAGAGAAAGGTCTTCCTTTGCCATTGGTTCACCCTCCAATGGCCGCTGCGGCCGGCGCACCACGCTGATCTGAAGCCGGGAGCCGGGTGCTTTTCCTGGTCTCCCATGCGGGTGCAAGGCCCAAGCACCTGGGCCATCCTCCACTGCACTCCTGGGCCACAGCAGAGAGCTGGACTAGAAGAGGAGCGACCGGGACAGGATCTGGTGCCCCAACCGGGACTAGAACCTGGTGTGCCGGCACCGCAGGCGGAGGATTAGTCTATTGAGCCGTGGCGCCGGCCTCAGAACCAAAATTTAAATCCAGCATGCTATATTGTATTTAGTTATATTTTTTCTTAGTTTCCTCTGATATGTGATGACTTCTCAGTATTTCCTTATTTTTAAAAAATTTTTAACAATTTTTAAAAACAGTGTTCATGGCCGGTGCCGCGGCTCAATAGGCTAATCCTCCACCTGCAGCGCCGGCACACCAGGTTCTAGTCCCGGTTGGGGCGCTGGATTCTGTCCCGTTTTTCCCTCTTCCAGGCCAGCTCTCTGCTGTGGCCCTGGAATGCATTGGAGGATAGCCCAAGTGCTTGGGCCCTGCACCCCATGGGAGACTAGGAGAAACACCTGGCTCCTGGCTTCGGATCAGTGCGGTGCGCCAGCCGCAGCGCGCTGGCCACAGCGGCCGTTGGGGGGTGAACCAACGGCAAAGGAAGACCTTTCTCTCTGTCTCTCTCTCTCTCACTGTCCACTCTGCCTGTCAAAAATAAATAAATAAAATAAAATAAAAATAAATATTAAAAAAACAGTGTTCATGTATTTTCAATTTCTTGTTTGGTTTGTCAGATGCTTTCTCATGATTAGACTGGTATTGTAGGTTTTTTGAGAAAAAAAATATCACAGGAATAAAGTATAATGAAATCTATCAAATTTCTCCATTGTAAACTTGCTATTATTCAACTTTCCATACTCCATACTTACTTCTACCTTCAAGTCCACTAGTCCACATTCACGCATTGGATTCGTTAAGATCCATCTCCAAGAGAGGAGAGTATCCATGGAACATATACAGATTACTCAGAATTCTTCTCTAAGAAATATTGGCCCTTTCTCCACCACTTATTTGTCGCTCCCCCTCTTCGTGGAGGAGCAACACAGGACCCTGCGCTGTTCTTTCGTCTGCTCGGCCCTCCCCGGGTTTGCTGCTGGTTCTTCCCGGGTTGGCTACTATCCCTTCCACCTCCGTGGAAGGGCAGTTCCCCCTGGCCACATTCCCCACTTCCGCAGGGGAGCGGCACACCGCCGGCCGGCTTTCTCGGGGGCTGCACGGGTTCCCTTAGATGTTCCCCATAGATGTTCCTCGTGCATGCCGTCTCTCTCCTCCTTTATAGTCCTCTTCCACCAATCCCAACTCGGCTGCCCACACGCCGAGTACGCTGCTCTCCAATCAGGAGCAAGTCCTACAGTTTATTAGTTGAACTGGAGGCAGCTGTGCGGAAGCTGTTTACTTCTCTCCCAGCGCCATATTGTGGGAGAGCAGATGCATAGAATAAGTCTTAATTCCAGTAACTCAGTCCAGTCCGGATTGCTCCCCACAGATCCCCCTTTCTTTTTATTTTTTGGCGTTGATACGCGCCTGTCTTCGGTGTCCCGCGGCACACACTCTGCTCTACTTGCTAGAGTTGCCACAGGCTCTTACAAGTCCTATCAATCAGGCAAACCGAATCCGGGTCCTCTCTTCGCCATGTTGTGAGGAGGTTTTTAGGCGCTGATGCGTGCCTGTGTTCGGTGACCTGCGGCTCATACTCTGGTCGAGCCGCCTGCTGGCGCTTACCGCCTTAATCAGGCAGACCGAATCCAAGCTTTCTCATTGCCGTATTGTGGGGGAGACTTATTAGTGTTGGTTCGTGCCTATCTTCGGTGACCTGCAGCTCATACTCTGGTCGAGCTGCTTGCTGGTGCTTACCGCCTTAATCAGGCAGACCGAATCCAAGCTCTCTCATTGCCATGTTGTGGGGTGACTTATTGGTGTTGATAACGTGCCTGTCTTCGGTGACCTGCGGCGCATAAGCTGCTAGCCGCCCGCAGGTGCTCACCACTTCCCTAATCAGGCAGACCGAATCCAAGCTCTCTCATTGCCATGTTGAGGGGAGGCCTCACCTCTCTCCATTTCTCTATCTCCAGGCATTCCTATCTCTCCTATTTTACTTCTATCTTCCAGCATTCCTATTTCTCTCACTTTACTTCTAAACTTCCCGCGGCTTCTCTTATCCCCGCGGTTTCCCGGCGCCCGCCTGAGGCTGCTTCTCGGCACCTCACCCCGCAGCAGCTTCACGGCTCTGCACGGCTTCCCGGCGCCTCGCCCCACCGGCGCCCGCCCCGCGGCGGCTTCACGGCTCTGCGCGGCTTCCCGGCGCCTCGCCCCGCCGGCGCCCGCCCCGCGGCGGCTTCCCGGCTTTGCGCCGCTTCAGCCCGCGCTTCTCTCATCTGCGCGGCTCGGCTTTGCGCGCACACTCCGCGGTCTCCACGCACTTCGCGCCCGCACCACGGCCTCGCGCCAGCCCCGCGTTTCCTATCTGTTCACGCCCCGTGCTCTCTCTGCACGCGGCGGCTTCCGCGAATGTTTCCGCCACTACCGGCATTCAGTCCAAGTTCCCCGGACTAACCTGGCGAATCCTGGTGGCCCACGTCTCTGCCTCTGGTTCCAGATCTTCGCCTCTTGCTCCCCAGGGTGACTTGAAGAATTCCAAGATGGCTTGGCCTGCACTCGCGGCTTCATCCTCCCTAACATTTTTCTCTACCCGGTGTGTTTCCCTAAGTTTTCTTCCAACAATATTCCTCCCTCATTTCTCCTGGCCTCTCCCCACAGTCCGTATCCAAGTCTAAGTTTCTTATAGGTTTCACTTTCACTTTCAACCTGCAGTCCGTATCTGAGTCTAAGTTTCTTCTTGCTTTCACTTTAAATCCTAACTTCTTTCCCACAGTCCGTATCCGAGTCCAAGCCTCCTCTAGGTTTCACTTTCGCTTTCAATCTCCTAGCTTCCCCGCCATAGTCCGCATCCGAGTCTGTGAAAGCTTTCACTTTCGCTTTCAAATCCTAACTTCTTTCCCAAGGTCCATATCCAAGTCTATGCCTAGGCTTTCAATAGCTTCTTCCGGCACCTTTCTCGTCCGGCTTTCCCCTAGGCTCTTCGCTAGTCTCTCTCTCCGGTAATTTTCCACTTCTTCCCGTTTCTTCCCTCCTAGGTTTCCTATCCGTCCTAGGTTTCCTATCCGAGTCACGGCACCATTATGTCGCTCCCCCTCTTCACGGAGGAACGACACTAAGTCCTGCCTAGGCTTCATATCCGAGTCACGGCACCATTATGTCGCTCCCCGTCTTCGTGGAGGAACGACACAGGACCCTGCGCTGTTCTTTCGTCTGCTCGGCCCTCCCCGGGTTTGCTGCTGGTTCTTCCCGGGTTGGCTACTATCCCTTCCACCTCCGTGGAAGGGCAGTTCCCCCTGGCCACATTCCCCACTTCCGCAGGGGAGCGGCACACCGCCGGCCGGCTTTCTCGGGGGCTGCACGGGTTCCCTTAGATGTTCCCCATAGATGTTCCTCGTGCATGCCGTCTCTCTCCTCCTTTATAGTCCTCTTCCACCAATCCCAACTCGGCTGCCCACACGCCGAGTACGCTGCTCTCCAATCAGGAGCAAGTCCTACAGTTTATTGGTTGAACTGGAGGCAGCTGTGCGGAAGCTGTTTACTTCTCTCCCAGCGCCATATTGTGGGAGAGCAGATGCATAGAATAAGTCTTAATTCCAGTAACTCAGTCCAGTCCGGATTGCTCCCCACACTTATTTATTTATTTCATTATGTATTTATATATGAATAAACACAAGTGAATTGATTTCACACATTGGATAATAATTCAATGCATATTTGTTTTTGCTCAGGTTCTGAAAATTGTATTTTTTTACTTTTCTTTACTACAAAATACTCTATATTCAACTTACTTTTCCTTTCCTAGTGTTAGAAAATGGCATTTATCTAAGGATCTTGGTTCTTTTTTTTTTTTTTTTTTGAGAATGCTATTTAGAAATTAAATTGTGAACACAGGGTGTATATTTTGTGACTGAGATGGCTCTGCTTCTATGTCCTCTTATAGAAAAACTGGGGAATATTTATTTGTACACAAATCACATTTTGGTAAGCAGAATAATGGTCCACCAAAAATGACCATGCCAGGTTCCCCGATAATTTTTGAATATATTATGGAATATAACAAAAGAGACTTTGCAAATATGATTAAGGCACAGAACTTAAATAGAAGGTTCACACTATTTAGCCAATTGGGACCAACTCATCAAATGAGTCCTTAATAGAAATTTTACTCTGGCTAAAGGTAGAAGTTGGATGCAGCACATATGAATGTCTAGGATTCCGTGTGTAAGGAGGAGTTCATGTACCATTGCTGGTTCTGAGCTACAGATGCCCACATGCATGAACCTGAGAGGGGTTGTAGCAGATTATTAACAGTTTTCAAAGAAGCAGGAGGCTCACTCCCATAAATGCAAGGAGTCTACTAAGTAAAATACAACCACCAACACATTGAGTTTAGTCTTATAAAAACTAGAGCAGAGAAACCAGCCAGGTCAACCTGGACTTCTGACCTACAGTGCTGTTTAAAAGCAAAATTGTGTGATATTAAGTCACTAAATTGTGAAAATTTGCCACAGTAGTGACAGAAAGTTAGCACAAATGTATATGCACATATCTATAACTTTTTTCCATATCTAGGTCCACATATATGTTGAACTGAATGTGACTTCATACTGATATCTCCAACTCTAACTCCAATTTGACTCAGTTCATTCTTATCTTCTTCATTGCTTATCTGTAATTCCTTTTCTGATAAGGTGAAAACTTTATTTTATGACTTACCATTATTTATTTCTTTGTTTGTCTCTAACATATATGTAAAGTAGTTTCATAGTTGTTGACTATATGCCTGTGATTAAAAATAAACTTACATTAGGGTATTATATGTATGTAAAATTATTATCATTAGACTTACAAACTGGAAACCTAATTTTTAAAATTAGTTGAGATTTTTTTTCCACTTCACCTGCAGTGATATTTGTTATATTTTATGATACTTTCAGGTTAATCCCTAATATCCTCCTTCATTTTCTTTTCTAACATCCTGCATCATTCTTTTTTTTTTTTAGATTTATTTATTTATTTGAGGCAGCATTGCACAGAGGAGAGACAGACAAAGAGAGAGAGATTGCCCATCCATTGGTTCACTCCAATATATCTGCAAGAACCGAGGCTGGACCAGGCTGAAGCCAGGAGCTAGGAACTTCTGTGTCTCCCACATGGGTACAGGGACCCAAGGACATGGGCCATTCTCTGCTACTTTCCTAGGAAGCAGAGAGCAGGGAGTAGAATCAGAGGTAGAGCAGCTGGGACTTGAACTGGCACCTATGGGATGCCAGTGCCGCAGGCTGTGCCTTTAACCTATTAAGCCAGTGTCAGCCCCCAGATCATTCTTTAAATTTGCTCTGTATAAAGTAAAACTCTGTAGACTTGAGTAAATGCATAGAATCGTGTAGCCTCCACTCCTATATCATGTAGAAATATTCTATCATACTAGAAATTCCCATTGGGATCCTCATTATTCTTGACCACCTACTCGTACCCAGCAACAAAAATTATTGATATGTTTTCCATCTATTTAATTTTATCTTCTGGGGCAGACGCTGTGGCACAGCAGGTAAAGCTGCCACCTGTGGAGTCAGTGTCCCATATTGGCACTCATTCAAGTCCCGCTGCTCCACTTCTGATACAGTTCCCTGCTAATGGTCAGGGAAAGTAGCAGAGGCCGGCCCAAGTGCTTGGGCCCCTGCACACATGTGGGAGACCTGGAAGAAACTCCTGGCTCCTGGCTTCAGATCAGCCTAGCTCTGGCCATTGCAGCCATTTAGGGAGTGAAACAGAGGATGGGAAACACTCTCTCTCTCTCTCTCTCTCTCTCTCTCTCTAACTCTGCCCTTCAAATAAATAAATAAATCTTTAAAAAAGAAAAGTTCATGGAAAAATAGAATTAAAAGATAAGCTCATTTAAAAAATTATTAATTTTATCTATTTTCAAATGTGGTATAAATGGAGTTACACATAATCTGCATGTATTTGTGCCTGGTTTCTTTCAGTTAACAATGCAATTTAAGTTTCATTCAGGAGATCTATGTAATAAATAACTTGCTCATTTTTGTGTTAGAATATTCTATTAGTAAATAACTTGCTCATTTTTGTGTTATAGTATTCCATTTATTGAGTTATTAGTTATCCATTCATGAGTTGAAGGATATCCAAATTTCGGTAATTCCGACTAAAGTTGCTCTAGACACTTGTATACAGAATTTTGAAGGAATATTGGTTTTTGATGTACTTGAACAAATGCACAGGAGTTAGGTTGATATGTCTACATTTAGATTTATAAGAAATTTCCAAACTTTCAAATTGGCCATGGCATATCTTATTCCCAACAGCAACAAATGAGAATTTATTACTGTACATCTTAGTGACACTTGTTATTGCAAATTTTAAAAAAACCCAGCCATTACAATAAGAGTGTAGTGAAATCATTATAAAAAATGCCTTTGAGTTGGGTTGCAGGGGTATATGAAAACTTCATTGTAAGATTTTTAGAAACTGCAAAAGTGGTTCCTGAAGTGAATTGACAATCTTACTTTACTATCAAAAATATATGAAGATTCCAATTTTTCTACATCTTTATCAATATTTGTTTTCTTTCTTATCATGAAAATCCTTGGGTTGCCTCAAATATATTTCTCTCAAAGTTCTTATGCTAACATATTTATAGTTCATCCAATTTATGAAATGGATTGAATGAAAAAATTACCGAACCGGTTTTCATTACTAAACCAATCAACAACATACACTTTCTTTTTCAAAAAGTAAAATCTTTCATTCTTGTTACAATAGACATATGTTACAATAGACATATTTATGAAAACTATGACTTTTCAATACAATTTTAAGTTACATGGGTAGTAAAATAAGGAGATAAGAAAGAAAAGGAGGCTCTTTATCAATTTGTAGACTGAAAGAAACATCAACCTCGCTTTCCGTGTTTTTTTTTTTTTTTACCGTTGCTCTTTGCAATGATCTCTATGGAATCGTCCTGAAAAAGCCTGAGAATCGGAGAAACAGGGTAAAGAAAAAAATGACATTATCTCAACCCCACTCTTAAAATATATCTAAAGAAAAAAGCTAAAATCAAGATATGCCTTTAGCAGAATTATTTGACACAAGGGAAAAAAAGAAAAAAAAAGAACCAGACTGTGCTACTTTGAAAAAACAAGGTTTCATAGACCCATTATTTCAGATTTTCTCTTTTATTTGGCACCACAGCGATTTTTACATATCGCTAAGATTTGATATCCGTGCATATTATACCAGTTTGTTGTTTGGTTTTTTGTTGTTGTTGTTGTTGTTGTTTTGACTGGCTCGTTTTGAAAAAAGGAAGAGTAACTGTCAAAAGTAATGTAGGAGAAAAGGATCAGCAGAAAGCTCCAATCTCAGGGCTGTTCTTACTCTGCCATTTCTTCACCTTCCTTACTGGCCTCAAGACAGGACTCTACTCCACCACTTCCCCTTCTCCCCTGACAGTTGGAATCTGTACCTAGCAACATAGTCCAAATGCAGATTGACAGGACCAATGACCAATCACAGAGCGGGATTTCACTCCCCACTCTAAGACTGGCTGCCAGGGTGGAGATTTCCGGCCTAGAAGGAAGGGGCGGGACAAGAAAAAAGGCGTTAAAAATCACCGCCTCCCAGCCTCCCAGCCTCCCAGCAGCAGTGAAGTGGTTCTTCAGCATCGGGATCCAGGTGTCATCTTATGTCTTTGTGTTATCAAGATGTCTCTTTCTAAGAAGTTGACTTTGGACAAAGTAGATGTTAAAGGAAAGCGAGTCATCATGAGAGTAGACTACAACGTTCCCATGAAGAAGAACCAGATTACAAACAATCAGAGAATCAAGGCTTCCATCCCAAGCATCAAGTACTGCCTGGATAACGGAGCCAAGGCGGTGATTCTGATGAGTCATCTCGGCCGGCCTGACGGTATTCCAATGCCTGACAAATACTCTTTAGAGCCGGTTGCGAGTGAGCTCAAATCCTTGCTGGGCAAAGACGTTCTGTTCTTGAAGGACTGTGTAGGTTCTGAAGTGGAGAAAGCCTGTGCCAACCCAGCTCCTGGTTCAGTCATCTTGCTGGAGAATCTGCGCTTTCATGTGGAGGAAGAAGGGAAAGGCCAGGATGCTTCTGGGAAGAAGCTGAAAGCTGAACCACATGAAATCGAAGCTTTCCGAGCATCACTCTCCAAACTAGGCGATGTCTACGTCAACGATGCTTTTGGCACTGCGCACCGGGCGCACAGTTCCATGGTGGGAGTAAATCTGCCTCAGAAGGCATCTGGATTCCTGATGAAAAAGGAGCTGGAGTACTTTGCCAAAGCCTTGGAGAACCCAGAGAGACCTTTTCTGGCGATACTTGGTGGAGCCAAAGTGGCAGACAAGATACAACTCATCAAAAATATGCTGGACAAGGTTAATGAGATGATTATTGGTGGTGGAATGGCTTTCACCTTCCTGAAGGTACTCAACAACATGGAGATTGGTGCTTCCCTGTTTGATGAAGAAGGAGCCAAGATTGTCAAAGATATCATGGCCAAAGCAGATAAAAATGGTGTAAAGATTACCTTTCCGGTTGACTTTGTCACTGCTGACAAGTTTGATGAAAATGCCAATGTTGGGCAAGCCACTGTGGAATCTGGCATACCTTCTGGTTGGATGGCTTTGGACTGTGGTCCTGAGAGCAGTAAGAAGTTTGCTCAAGTGGTGGCCCAAGCAAAGTTAATCGTTTGGAATGGACCAGTAGGAGTATTTGAATGGGACTCCTTTGCTACTGGAACCAAAGCCCTCATGGATGAAATTGTAAAAGCCACGTCCAAGGGCTGCATCACTGTTATAGGGGGTGGAGACACTGCTACTTGTTGTGCCAAATGGAACACTGAATATAAAGTCAGCCATGTGAGCACTGGAGGGGGTGCCAGTCTAGAGCTTCTGGAAGGTAAAATCCTTCCTGGAGTAGAGGCCCTCAGCAACTTATAATTGACACAGTATTCCTACCTCCTGTTTCTTGTCTGCAGTCTTTAAGTTAACTTACTGCTTTTACATCTCAACTTTCATTAAAAGCTACCCACATATTAAGACCCAGGTAATGATCAAGTCGTGGGCCATCAGGAACTCTACATCAACCAACAATGCATTTTACTTCTGTTATGCACTTGCCTACTTTCTTCAAGATCTCATTGGAATTTCACCATTGTGCTGCATAGGGAGGATGTATTCTTAAGTTGCCTATTAAAGAAAGTGAATTGAGTGAACTGAATTTCTCTCTTTTTTTTATTTTACTTCAGCTATTTGAAAAATGGAAACTGGACAAAATCCAGGTTAGGGAAGGTGGGACAGAAGTTAACAAAAAGTAATATCAGTGCCCAAACTGAGGAAAATAATTACATATAAAAATACATGAATAATGAATACAGCTCTGCTAGGATGAAATTATTACTAAACAAGAATAAATAGAAATCAAATATAGCTATTAAGTCCAAGAAATTTTTAAAAAGGGAAAGATACTAAGCCCAAAGAAAGAATTATTTCTGTGTTGTGGATACACAAGTGAGTATACAAATATCTCTGTCAGAAATTCAAATTCTAAATGAAAAAAAAATTGTTATTTTTAAACCATTTTATTTAATAAATATGTAGCTGATAAATACTAAAGCAGAGTTTTTGAGACATAAAAATATTTATGAATTGTTTAATAAATGGGATAAGCATTAAACTACTCCTGGAGATACAAGCTGAAAACTGTTTTCCTCTCTATTTCAATAAATGAAAGGCCCAAGTGAATTTAATATTGGATAAGTGAGTACTAATTAGTACCACATTTAATTACATAGGTCAAAAGCTTAATGTTGAATTATATACTATTTAAGATTTCACAATAAAATCCTCAGCTTTAGAAAAAAAAGAAATGAAAAAACTGTACAGAAAACTGCAAAGAAAAAACAGAAAAATAGAACTGTAAAATAAACAGAAAATTCATTGAAAAAATTTCCCCCAAACTCTATAGACAAAGAACTGTTACAGAGCAATAACATCAATGAATTAAGTTTAAAAATGTACAAATTTTCTCAGATATAATATCCTACATCCCCAGCAGTCCAAGATTACAAATTCAATAACCTGAATAATGGAGCATCAAATATAAATTTAATGCACTCAAAATTTCAACATTTTAAGGATAATATTAATAATTGTTTGCTAATCCCAGAGAAGAGGCAGAAGTTAAGGTGTAGAATTATAAATAAGTAGAGGGGGAGAGAACCAAAACTTTTATTGTTAAAATGAGATTATGGGGCTGGCGCTGTGGCGCAGTGGGTTAACACCCTGGCCTGAAGTGCTGGCATCACATATAGGTGCCGGTTCGAGTCCTGGATGCTCCTCTTCTGATCTAGCTCTCTGCTATGACCTGGGATAGCAATAGAAGATGGCCCAAGTGGTTGGGCCCCTACACCCACGTGGGAGAACTGGAGGAAGCTCCTGGCTCCTGGCTTCGGATCAGCCCAGCTCCGGCTGTTTCGGCCAGTTGGGGAGTAAACCAGCTGATGGAAGACTCTCTCTCTCTCTCTCTCTCTCTGTCTGTCTCTCTGCCTCTCCTCTCTCTGTGTAACTCTGACTTTAAAATAAATAAATAAATCTTTAAAAAAATGAGCTTATTGTTATCTTACAAAAAAGTCTAGGACAAAAAAATGAGCTATTATGTCATCTAGGAGATGAACCCAGTAGAATGAATCTGCTGTAATGCACAAATGGGTTCAGCCTCTGTGGGAGGTATCTGAGGTTTTTCTACTGTGTAGCCAACCTAAAGGTGAAATCTTGTGAGATAATTTTTTAAAATAAATTACCCCAAATTTTCAATTATTCCATTAGCTGTTAGTCACATGTTGAGACTGAATTTGTGAGGAAGGCTTGGAATGCATTCTTTCTAGCTGGCTATCTTGAACCCAATTAAAAATCAAACTAAACCCAACTAAAAATCCAACTAAAAGGAAGTTTGAGGAAATAAGCCCTTGTGGAATATTAATGATTTCTATTAGACTGTCACTTACTCTGACCACCCATATAATCACTTTCAAGCATGTAACACTCCTACCAAAAAAAAAAAAAACTCCAAGAAGCTGAATCAAATGTGCTGCCCATTTTTGATTGCCATTCAAATGTGGGATGTGGGTATCTCTGGATAATGCACAATCCTTTTTTTTTTTTTTTTTGAGTTTAGGATTATATATATTACAATTTGCCTTGCTATAATACATTTGTGGCTTTATGATAAAAATAACTCAGGGACATATGGAATTCAAGCTAATTTGCATAACTGTCACAAGAAAAAAGCATTAAATGCATTTCTGAAATAAGTATTTTCATTTAATTTCAGAATCTCAAAACAGCATTAGATCTTGGCCTTGTTTAAAAAAAGTTTAGTTAAACACTAAGCTAGCTAAATAACCTTCTTGAAAGGTTTAAACACAATGTATATAGAAAATGCTTTCCCGCTAATCTCGATCTTACAGAAATGGAAAAGTTGAGGGGAAAAGGTAGACAATTTCTTCAGCAGCATATATGGCTAAATCCATCAACCACCTTAAACTAGAATTTCTATTATTGACCCCATTTAAAAATAATTGGGCAAATATCAAAAATTACCCATTTCCTAAACTGAAGACAACAATTTTAGGGTTACAGTAAAATATTTTTGAAATACCTCAAAAACTAATAACCATAAACTAGAGGAATCATCTCTTCATTTTAAGAAAGGCTTAAAAGAAAGTAAAGACATAACAAAAAGTAAACTAAACCCATTTTCAACCCTCTCTGAAATGAAAAGTAATGGTTGATTAGCTAAGCTTTGTGCTCTAACCAAACTAATTAATTACAGTGATTTTAAATGGCAACAGCCCATCTGACTGGGCAGCCTGACAGTTCTGAATACTTTTGCAATAATTTTCTTTTTTTTTTTTTAAACGCAAAGACACTAAAATGATCCGGTCATGCAATGTTCATTTATGCATTCTGCATCTCTTTGCCAATCTTGTAGCTAAGGATCTTGTTCCAATCAATCTTAGTGCGTGTAACTGGCAACTGTCGACGTAAGGCTTTGAAAGTAGTGTCCGACATTGTCTGATAATTCTCACTGATGGCAGTCTGGTACTCATTTTCTGCAGCTTCTACAATTTTTATAAATTCTTTTGCTGTTTATGCCTCATTAGACACTGTTAGGGAATCTTGTATATCTTTATGACTCACTAGCTGAACATTACCATCTTCATAATAATGAACCTGAATTTTCAAGATGCCAACCACTTGAGTGATTGAAGGTGTGACTGTAAACTTCCACTCTGACCTCCAAAGACCATTCCAAAAGTTTTTTGCTTGGAACTGATGGCTTTCTATGCATGCAATAATGGTTTGCTGTCCATCAATTTTTTTACCATATACAGTGCAGACCCCATTCGGATAATGTTCTTTTACATAAGCACGAAGAGCAGTTTCTACTGAACTTCTCCACGATTCAATCGCATTTTCTGCTTCATAGGGTCTCGGATCAGTTGCTTCCTTTCTCAAGTGATCAAATTTGAAACAAATTCTGTTTTTTGGATCCAAAAACTTTCCATTCCCCAAGTCTCCATGTTCTGTTATCAATACCTGATCTTCATAACCTTCAATTTTTACTGGAGTAAACTGGTCCAAGTTATACTGTGCAAATGCATGTGCTGCTCCTTCCCTGAGAAGATTATCATTATTAAGCAGTAACCGGACATCATTAAATACCTCATTAAATTCTCCAGGAGGGGCATGGATGATGAATTTTGCTGCTATACGCACCTTCTCCTCATCAGACAACTGCTCCTCCAGATCCGCCATCTTCCTTCTGGCGACAGACCGTGGTGGCGGCGGCAGCGGCCACCTGACTTCCCCCTTTCGGTGCGGTCCTCCGTGTCGCGCGCCCCCGCCAAGGGAGGGGCCCGCCGCCCCGCACAATCCTTTTATGTGAACCTAAGAAGAGCCCAACATTCTGGCAAACTAACATGCACAGACATTGTTCTCATATTTCTTTATCTACTCCACGCACACCCATTAAGGAAACAAATAGGATAACTGCCATAAAAACACTACCTTAAAAATCCATTAGTTCTTTAAAATTTTTAAATAAATCATTGCTGGATTAGAATTTCAAGAACTCTGTGACCTAGTAGTGGGAATATTTTTTGGCTGGACTGGTTTTGTTCTACAGAAACAATTTATTCTTCAGTGCCACTTTTGGCCCTTCTTTCACAAACATAGACATCTTCCTTCTTTCCATGACTTCCATGGCATCTTCTAAAACACATGTTGGAAAGCTGGGCCACAAGCTTGGCAGACTTCCTAACCTTCTACTTGCTAGCAAAGTTTTAAGAAACCAAGGATGCCATTAATGTATAACATAATGAAAAGCTTAGGAAAGCCAAGTTAGGGTTTTCTCAACTTTCTCAAGAATCAAGTTTTCTGTTCTATTTAATTCCATGTAAAAGAATCTCACCCCCCAAATCTCTTTGCATTATAATTTTTAACCTCCAGATTCTTGCTTTTATTTAATTGGCTTCTTTCCTGAACCCATTTTATTCTCTTACATTTTTAGGGTGGATAATAAATGGCCATCTGAAAAAGTTGGGAACATCTATAGGCTACCCTTTGTCTCTGACTTCCTCATACATTTGGCTGAATAGTCCAAATGGGTGTTCTTTAAGAATGCCCTAGGTGATTATCTTTCTCCTGATGTTTGTGGTATTGAGCTTTTTCAATTCTGAAAGAACTCACTTTCCAAGTCTATTAGCAAGTTGTGGGATGCCTCCCAAGAAAAGCTCTATCATATGTATATCTGTTCAGTTTTTCCTGGAAATGCATATTTTTTGTTATAGTATTTTGCTAAAACAGCATGTTACAACTAAAATATGCTGATATGTTGCATCTTTCAAAGCACTTACCTTGCAGTTTCAGTTTCTGTAGGAATATGTTCAGCCTATTACAATAGCACAGACAACACTTTTACTAAATGCCACTGCCTTCCAGCCTTCCATATTTACTTTCTCTCACCAGACCCCTAGTTAGATACTTATTTTGTGGATTTTTTAAGGGAACACCCACTACAGGGAGCAATTGCTGTGGTAATTAGTTTACAAGCTTATGTCTAAGTCTGGAGGCATTTTTGCTTGTCACAGTCAGGGTTGCTATAGGCATCCAATAATAATGGCTAAGGATGCTACTCCACAGCCTACAATACTCCTTTGCTACCTCTCACAACAAAGAATTATGCAGCCCCAAGTCTCAATTTTAAGGTCTAGAAATTTTCCACTACACTGATCTACAGTAATAAATAGACTTAAATATATAGCTTATCCATCAACATAGAAAGTCACTTCTTTTTCGCCTAATATTCCAAGTACGTACAGATATGTAAACATCTCTTGAGCTCATCTAAGGACCTACTGTTGCAAAATGGCTCTTTCATCACCTGTTCATGGCTTGCATCTCTGGAAGGTAGAAGATCAACCAACACATGACTGCTTTCCAGCCCACTGGGTAGGTAAAGAATCCAGGTGGGTATCCTATCTTCAGGGAAGAGCACTGGAAGTCACACTATTTGACATTTACATATATCCCTTTGGCCTGAACTTAGTAATATGATTACAGTTTGCTGTTAGGAAATCTGAGAGATTTATCTCTGGCTGGGATATCATGGGATCAGTTAAAATCAACACTAAAATTATGAATAATAAAAGGTGAGTTTATGATATCAAAACAAGGAACATATAAAAATTTCAAACACTTTGGAAGAATCTAGAATACTAGTCTAGATGGTTTACCGTAAAAGAAAGAAGGGAATTTAGAAAAGAAAACGAAAACTTCATGAAAGAAGTTAAAATAAATTAAGAAAGAAGACAGTAACCTGAGATGGAACATAAAATGTTAAGTACAAGAAAATATGGCATTCTACTAACACTAGTACACAATATTAAATGGCATTAGAAGGAGTAAATAAAATAACTGAAAGTTTAGCAAAAGGATCCAGTGTCTTAGATTAGAATATGGAAGAGTGTTGAGAATACAATACAGACTTAGAAAAGAAAAAGATGTCTGTGAATATATAAGTGTATACATAGACACACGAGTCTATCATTGACATGCATATATGATATAGGTGTACATATTTATAGGTATTTCATACAGTTTTAATGATGTTATAGTTACGCATTATAATTGTATTCATTGAAAATCTTTAGTTTTTGTCTACTAAAACCAATTGTTTTAACACATTTATAATTAAAATAGTACCACAACGTTATTGTTTTGCCTTGATGTTTTAGTTTAGAAGTATGGAGTTATTTGTTTTGCTCAAGGTTGCAATTTAGGTTACTTAATTCATGTGCTTCAACAGTACATTTCATTCATTTTTGTGTGTATTTTAATAAATATATCTGTTATGAAACAGCTAATTTCAAGTAGCATTAGCAAATAAAGCTTTGATTAAATATGTTTTAAAAGATAAGAGCAAGTGTTGTTATTCATGGCTTTATGTTTCCCTTGACTTTGCTTTTATGGAATTTCAAATCTTAGCTTTTAAAAATATCACAGATATCATAGCATGCTTTGTGTTGCCTAAGTCAATGTGTGATAATGACAAATATGGAAAGGTAGAAATACCTGATAAAAATAGGAGTGGTAAATGATAAATATGGAAGTCAGAGAGATGACAGGTAGATGGATAGCTGGATGATAGAGGGACAGAATGTTTTAATTTGCACCTTGTCATTTCAGAGCTCAGAGGATCCATCTGGGGTTGCCCTTCCTTCTGTGTGGCCTGGAAACTCTCCAGACAGTAATTAGATTTGCTGTAAACTCATTTTATTTGTTTCCTATCTCAAGTATTGTTTCATAAATTTTATCTAGTTTTTCTGCTTTTTGTTCCCTAGAAGACACCCTATCCTGTCTCTACTATTCTATCTTACTCTTAAGTGAAGAATCAAAATAATTTTTCTTTTAATTTGTATACCAACATTCTTTTTCAGATCTAGCTGGGTTGTTGCTATGTTATCTCAGTTTTAAGTTTGTCTTGTTTTCTTATATTGTTTTAGAGAATATTTTTTTCACTGTATTAGAAAACCTTGCTCTGTGTGTGTGTGCATGTGTGTTAAAAGACTTTATTTTCTTAGCAGTTTTAAGTATACAGCAAATTGAGCAGAAAGTACAGAGTTTCCATACACTCCTGTCACACTCTCCCACCCACATAAACATATTTAGATTAATGATATTTAAAGTGGTTGTTTATACAATTGGATTGATAGTTACCATATTTGTCACTGTTTTTTATTCATTATATTTTTATTCCATTTTTTTGTCTTTCACTCTGTGTCTGAATTTTTGTGGTTTTAAATGAGAATTTTCTAAGATTTGATATTCTCCTTTCCTGGTATATAAATATATTTTTTCTTGCTATTTTTGGTAGCTGCCTCAAATTATTAAACATATTTAAAATTAATCAAGGTTGTTTCTCAAATAGCAAAACATCCATAATTCCTTCTATTATCCCTTATATTGTTCCTATTGTTCCTATTTTTTTCATTTCCCTTATGAGAAGGAAGTTGAAAATGGTTGTGGAAAATGCAATTAAAAGATAAGATTATTTTGATGTGCATTAGCCGGAAACTGGAATCAAGAGCTATTGTCCAAGATTAATATGCCAATACATATTGGTCTAGGTCTACACAAGGTCAGGATCACCAGTATCCTTGCATTTCCCATCTATATCTTCTCTCACTGGAAGGTGTCCAGAGGCAAAACCATCATGGGGCTGTCATCTACTATGATAACAATGCTTCCTGGACACCTTCCAAATACCTGCTTGAGGTTATTTTACAATTAGCTTTTTTTTAATAAGTAGAAATGGTACACTCTAAAATAGTGGCAAAATAGTCTACAATAATACATAAACCAGTTATATAGTCTTTGATATTCATTATTAAGTTTGATATTCATTATTAAGGTGCATGTGCTATACTTTTTTTAATCTTTATTGGGAACTTTATTCAATAGAGAATCCCCCAAATGATTCACACAAACTATATGTGTCTTTTGGTACATATCTATACATATAGATATTACACTAGCAATTTATAATATTTCCTAAGTTTCCTCTCCTTTCTTTCTTTTAACTAAATTTTGAAGAGAAATAGCTGGACCACTCTTTCAAAGCCCTGTCTCTAATAACATCAGCAGTTGAGGCTTGGAGGCAGCATTCTCTTACTTCCTGAAACTTTTTCATACATTCATGCTGATTGTGCTTTTGCCTTCTGACTCAACTGCAATATTTGAGTCCCCAGTTTTGAGTTCACATAAACACTTCCTTTAACCAGAGCCACCTGATGAGGTGAATCAGAAATCTGCAGAATCATCGCTTCTAATAACCAAACCTTGGCTGTTTCCCAACTTCAAAAAGGGCACAGCCTAGCAGTAATGTGTATTATAGCTGGCAGAGGGACAAAGCCTGACATTGAAGGGCCTGGTAGCAACACATTCATACTCACTGAGGGGGTGAAGAGGGGAGGGGATGTATTTGTATCCTTCCTCACACTATTTCTGGTGGTCCAATGGAAAGAGAAAATTAATTTGGAACACAGGAAGACCATTTGTCCAATTAAGAAAGGCTGCCTGGATCTTTTTATCATAGACTTCTATTTCACCAGGAACCAAATCAAAGCTAAGCTGATGGTTGAGCCAGTTGAAACTCAGACTTCAGAGTAAGCAATCATCTTCAAGTTTACCTTCACCAAACAGACAGGCAATCTCTGATAAGTTGAGGCAGAACAGAGTATTGCCATCTCTCCAGTGCTCTTGTTGGTCTCCACGAGCACGCTCCGTAGAGAAGCATCTGCTTCCATGGTCCCATGCTTCAACATTCCCGGACAACTCTGATCTTTTCTGCATCATCAGCAAGTTCAATTGCAGATCCTTTCCAAACAAGTGCTAGCTCAATAGCAAGTTTTCCCCATTACTAGTCTCTTAAAGGTAGCTCTCTGGCCAAGCTGAGATTCCTGTCTGATTATATTTAGAGATCTTGGCCACCAGGAGCTTTCATTCAGATAACTGAATGAGTCTATCAAGCTCATCCAAAGCTCGTTTGTCCCATTATTCACCAGAGGAGACAACCCGTGCCAGAGCATATTCTACTGTTTGGAATGGAAGACTCACAAAGTCACTTTTGAGAGCCCTGAGATCCCTCAGTGGACAGCTTCCATAATTTCCTAAGTTCTCACTCTCCAAAGTACAAGACTCTGGGCTCGATGCCAGGAAACATGTTTTAGGTAAATGTGCTGTTACAGTGTCTCCCACATACAGAGTCATGTCCTCAGCCCCACTGTTCTAATAGGGCTGGGTCATCTCACTGATACCCGTGTAAAACTGCAGGCTAAGGGAGCCAATGATTTGGATGCAGTAGTGATTGGTCTGTTCAGAAGCAGAGAAACAGACTTCCAGGTACTCATCAGCATGGAAACTGAAGTCAAAACAGGAGATTTCAAATATGGACATCCCTGGACTGGCCTGGACTCCAGACCTCTGAAAACTGCCATCATTATATTTCTCCTAGCCACCTGCTTTTGGCCCTACGATAACCATGTCATCACCTCCTTTGTGGGGAGGAACTGCCAGGAGCACTGCTTGCCCCATGCTAGAACTGCTGCTATTCCAAAAACTGAACCTACACCTCTTCCTGGCTCTGTCACTTCCTCCCTTTTCACACTGATTGGCTGACTGCATGGGACTCTGGTTTCTTTAGAATAGGCAATCCTCTTTCTAAGTGTCGCTCCCCCTCTTCGTGGAGGAACAACACTAAACCCTGCCTAGGCTTCATATCCGAGTCACGGCACCATTATGTCGCTCCCCCTCTTCGTGGAGGAACGACACAGGACCCTGCGTTGTTCTTTCGTCTGCTCGGCCCTCCCCGGGTTTGCTGCTGGTTCTTCCCGGGTTGGCTGCTGGTCCTTCCCGGGTTGGCTACCAACCCTTCCACCTCAGTGGAAGGGCAGTTCCTCCTGCCACATTCCCCACTTCCGCGGGGGAGCGGCACACCGCCGGCCGGCTCTCTCGGGGGCTGCACAGGTGTTCCCTCAGGTGTTCCCTTTAGATGTTCCTGGTGTATGCCGTCTCTCTCCTCCTTTATAGTCCTCCTCCGCCAATCCCAACTCAGCTGCCCACACGCCGAGTACGCTGCTCTCCTCCAATCAGGAGCAGGATCAGCTCCTGGAGGTCATCACTCAAGTTGGCAAGAGGCAGCTGCGTAGAAGCTGTTTTCTCCTCTCCCAGCGCCATATTGTGGGAAAGCAGATGCATAGAATAAGTCTTAATTCCAGTAACTCAGTCCAGTCCAGGTTGCTCCCCACACTAAGTTCTTTATCTTAATTTTTCTCTTGTTTCAAATGCTGGTTGCTGCCACTCCCTCTATGTTCCCTAGATTTTTATGTCTTGATAGTAGTAACATCTCCTCTGATTCTTTGCCACAGCTAATTTTAGCTCCAGAGGCCTTCTAGACAGAACGAATGGTCTTGCCTCCTCTCCCTATGACTCTGGCCACAGATCACTTGGGAACTGAGAGCTGCTTAGGTATTGGGGTATTTTCTGTCAGAAACTTGTGGACTTCTGCTTTGGCCTTCACACCTGCAGAGGAAAACCACTGGTAAGCATCGCTCGTTCATTGCTTACTTCCTCTGTGTTCACATTGATCAGAGTACCTGCCTGTTTCCACAGCTGTTTAGTATTGGCTCTTGCTTGCCAGTGATGAGCTTCACAGCCTCCCTGGGGAACCTGTGTCTCAATCTCAATGTCATTCTCCCCAACAAATGTCAGCCGCTCTTCTCTGCTTTCTCTATACCTGTGGTAAAGGATGTAGGCAATTGCTGCTCTGGCTGGGATTCCAAAGCCCAGGACTATTTTCGAATTCAGGACTGGTTGTACAGGAAGTCCTTTCAGTGGGCATTTTCTGATGTACTGTGACTTACATTCTGACCTTGCCACAGTATCTCTCGTAGCTAATTTCCTCTTCTCTGAAAGACCTTCTCTTAGCTTCCCTGACGCTACACTCTCCAGGGTTTCCGCCTTCACTTCAGACTGCTCTTTCAGTCCCAGTTGCTAGTTCCTTCTCATCTTTCTAACCTCTGAATACTGGAGTGTCCAGGGATATGTCCTTTATCCTCTGCTAGACCTTTTAAGTAATTTACGATACATAGGAATTTTTACAGCAGTGCCGTCACAAACATGAGTAATGCAATAACATTGCAAATTATGATGCCACTAGGCAATAGGAATGTTTTAGCACCTTTATAGTCTTATGTGACCACCATAAACTATGTGATCCTACCTTTTTGGAGTTGAATCAGCAAATGGAAGATTTTCTCCCTCTCTCTCTCTCTCTCTCCCCCTCCCTCCCTCTCCTCTGTGTATGTGTGTGTGTCACTCTTTCAAATAAATATTTGAAAATATTTCATTCAATGTAAATTCTGTATAGATAGTTGTCATGTTATTCAAAGAGTAATGACAAGAAAAAATTCTGTACATGTTTTGTACAGACCAATCTATTTTCAAATACGTTTGACAACCTAATCATTGAATCTGCAGAACTCTTAGATGTGAGGGTTGACGATACGGCATAACATAGATGGGGTATGTTATGTTGTGGTGACATATAATGGTCGATTTTGTATTATTCCCTTCTTATTGACAGAATGAGGGTCATGTAGTTTCCAAAATATCTTGCTAGTTTTTTACTTTTGTAGAACCACACTTTGTTATTTTCGTTACTCTTTAAAGTAACTCCAGCATCCTTCATTTCTCTCATATATATCGTTTAACATGCTTGATTACAAAAGATAAAAATATTGCTCCAAAGAACTGCAAAACCTTTATTTCTTAGTTCCTGCTCTGAACCCTTAGCCTCCATTCCTATGCAGATTAGAGCTTTGCAACATTAAAAGAAACCTGAACGTGGGGTGAACTTCATGGACATTTGACCTGTGTAGTCACACAGGTAGCATTCTAAGAAGAGCTCTGAATTTGATTTAATGCTCTATTCTTGATTCCTTAAAATAACTAATAATTTTGATTATGAGGCCTACCGTTGACTGGACACTTCCTCCCACAATTAAGTAGCCAGTCCTTTTGAGGACTTCTTCACTGATCCTAGAGTTAGGAAACTAAGACCAAACTTCAATTTTTCCCTTGGAAGTTTGCAAGTTTTGTTAACTCTTTATTTTAAAACATTATTTTATTTATTTGAAAAGCAGGAAGCAAGAGGAAGAGACAGAGAGAAAGTGATCTTCCATCTACTCATTCACCCCCCTAAAGGCCACAGTGGTTGGGACTGGACCAAGAGTAAGCCAGGAGCCAAGAACTACATCTGAGTCCCCCAGTGGGTGGCAGGAGTCCAAGTACTTGGGCCATCTTCTCAGGCACATTAGTGGGGAGCTGATTCAGAAGCAGAGAAGCCAAGATTCAAACCAGTACTCCAATATGGGATATAGCATCACAGGTGGCTGCTTAACTGCTATGCCACAGCACCAGCCCTCTCTAACTCACACCAAAGCCCTACAGACTTTCTGAAGAATTAAGGTTTTTAAAATGCTCTAAAAGATGAAACCTCCTACCCTTCACCCCAAAATTTTATTCAGTAACAAATCTGTATGGAAATATGGCTTCCGAATACCTCAATAATAAAAATCATTTTTTTTTCATAATGCCTCCATGCTTGCTCAAAAAGAGGACCCGTTTGGTCATTTGCTCTCTACCAAACCATGAAGAAATGAGAGATTAAAGAAAGCATCATGGCCTTCAATATCCCTGAGGTGGGATACTTTAATACCTCATGGTGATCTTTCATTCTCTACAAGATCCTTATATCTATCCAGAGGTGAGAAAAATGAGTAGTTGATTCAGAAAAGTCTGTCAAAATTGTGAATCAAATTTTGTCTAAATGATAGTTATTTCCTCTAAAAATATATGTAATCTTTTTAAAAGAAAAGTAATGGTAATGAAAATTGAATGTTTTATTTATTAGTGATTGATTAGAATATTTTTAATAAAGCAAAAATTATATGTGATGTTAATTTTTTAAACCTTAGCAATTATATTTGCTGAAAAAATTTAATGTTTATTTTGGTATATTTATAAAAACTTCTAATTATTAGCCACTGTGATTTTCTTTTATTTTTAATATTTATTTATTTGAAAGAAAGAGTTACAGAGAGGCAGAGGCAGAGAGAGAGAGAGGTCTTCCATTTGCTGGCTCACTCCCCAGATGGTCACAACAGCTGGAGCTGGGCTAATCCGAAGCCAGGACCATGAGCTTCTTCTTTCAGCTCTCCCATGCTGGTGCAGGGGCCCAAGGACTGGGGCCGTCTTCCACTGCTTTCCCAGGACATAGCATAGAGCTGGATTGGCAGTGGAGCAGCTGGGTCTCCAACGGGTGCTCATGTGGGATGCTGGCACTTCAGGAGGCAGCTTTACCTGCTACACCACAGTGCTGGTCCCATGATTTTCATTAAAATGAGTGATTGTTTGTTAACTGTGTCTTGAGCTCAGCCTAGCCACAGCAGCCATTTGAACTAGTAGATGGAAAATTCTCTCTCTCTCTCTCTCTCTCTCTCATTATCTCTATGTCTCAAGCGCTCAATCTCTCTCCCTCTGACTTCCCTTCACTCTGCCTTTCAAATAAATAAATCTTTTTAACAAATCCATGCAAGTAAATACCTGGTTGCTTTTCTTTCCCTGTTTGCTTGTTTTGACTTGTATGTTTAAAGTTGTGATTTGGTTGCTTTTGCACCATTTGGATTGTGGCCATCTGGGGAGTGAATGTGAAGATGGAGGATCTTTCTCTCTGTCTCTTCTCCTCTCTGTCTGTAACTCTGTCTCTAAAACAAATAAATAAAATCTGAAAAAAGAAAACTAGAGCAGACAGTTAGCATCTGATAATAAAATGAGAGTCAAAATTGAAGTTAGCACTGTGAATAATTTTTTTAAAAAATTTGTATACAGCATGATTTACAGATTCAATGTAAATCCCAATCAAAATACCAAGGAAATTCTTCACAGATCTAGGAAGAGCTATAGTAAAATTCATATGAAACCTGAGAGACTCTAAATAATCAAAACAATATTTAAAAAAAAAAAAAAAGCAAAGCCAGGGGCCGGCACTATGGTGCGGTGGGTTAAAGCCCTGGCCTGAAGTGCTGGCATCCCATATGGGCACTGGTTCAAGACCTGGCTGCTCCTCTTCTAATCCAGCTCTCTTCATCAGCCTGGGAAAGCAGTAGAAGACTGCACCCACATGGGAGACCTGGAGGAAGCTCCTGGCTCCTGGCTTCAGATTGACACAGCTCCGGCCTTTGCAGCCATCTGGAGAGTGAACAAGAGGATGGAAGACTTCTCTCTTTGTGTAACTCTGTCTTCTAAATAAATAAAATAAAACTTAAAAAAAAAAGCAAAGCCAGAGGCAACACAATACCACATTTCAAGACATTCTACAAGGCCTGTTTCTGGCACAAAAATACACATGATAGAATTGTTGGCCAATGGAACAGAGTGCAAACCCCAGAGAATAATCCAACTAATCTATGACAAACAAGCTAAAATCACTCCATGGAGAAAGCAAAGTCTCTTCATAACACGTTGTTGGGAAAATTGAATCTCTGCATCCAGAACTGTGAAACAAGATCCCTATCTTACACCCTACACAAAAAATCAAGTTATAATGATAGTTCAAGGATCTAAACCTAATACCTGAAATCATCAAATTACTGGAGGAAACCATAAATGAAACTCTACAAGACATTGGCCTAGTCAAAGACTTCTTGGATGGGCCGGCGCCATGGCTCACTTGGTTAAACCTCTGCCTGCAGTGCTGGCATCCCATATGGGCGCCGGGTTCTAGTCCCTGTTGCTCTTCTGCCAGTCCAGCTCTCTGCTGTGGCCCAGGAAGGCAGTGGAGGATGGCCCAAGTGGTTGGGCCCCTATACCCACATGGGAGACCAGGAGGAAACACCTGGCTCCTGGCTTCGGATCAGCGTAGCTCTGGCTGTAGCTGTCATTTGAGGGGTGAACAAACAAAAGGAAGACCTTTCTCTCTGTCTCTCTTTCTCTCACTGTCCATAAAATCTGTCAAATAACAAAATTAAAAAGACTTCTTGGATAAGACTTTAGATGCAAAAGTATTAAAAACAAAAACAGAAAAATAGGATTGCATCAAGCTAAGAAGCTTCTGAGCAAAGGAAGCACTTACAGTGAAGAGGCAATTGACAGATTGGGAGAAAATATTTGCAAACTACGCTTCTGATAAAAGGTTAATATCCAGCAAAGATTAGGAGTTCAAGAAACTCAAAAACAACAAAACAAACCATCCAGTTAAGAAATGGGCAAATGACATGAACAGACTTTTTTCAAGGGAGGAAATCAAGTTAACAATAGAATCATGAAAAAATGTACATCTCTTCCCTCTCTTATTCCCACTCTTATATTTAACAGCGATCACTTTTCAGTTAAGTTTCAACACTTGAGAATAACTGTGTATTGATTACAGTATTCAACCAAAAGTATTAAGTAGAACAAACAAAAAAAAATACTAAGAGGGATAACGTATTAAGTTGTTCATCAACAGTCAGGGCAAGGGCTGATCAAGTCACCGTTTCTCATAGTGTTCATTTCACTTTAACAGGTTTCCTTTTTGGTGCTCAGTTAGTTGTCACCCATCAGGGAGAACATATGGTATTTGTCCCTTTGGGACTGGCTTATTCCACTCAGCATAATGCTTTCCAAATTCCTAACAGGGATCACTTTTCAGTTAAAATTTAAACACCTAAGAATAATTGTGTGTTAATTACAGAGTTCAACCAATAGTACTAAAAATGCTCAGGATCACTTGTCAACAAGGAAATGCAAATAAAAACCACAGTGAGTGTTTACCTCACCCCAGTTACAATGAGGATGTGGAGGTAAAGGTACATACAAAACCCCTAAATTGGGTGTGACCTTCCACTGAGAAATAAGAGGCCGAATGTAGTTGGGGAAGCATCACAAGGGAGGGTGAGCATGACTGATTGAGCATCACAAGGTGCTATGAGTAGAAAAAAAAATATTTCTGGAGAGTAGTGGGTGAGTTAAAAGGCGGCTCAGAACTAATGTTGAGAACAATGCTCACACATTTTGTGTTCTGCTTTCAAGTTTCCCTCTGCTGAAAGGTACTATTGAAGTAGTTAAATCATGTGGATAAGTAACCAGAATATATAGATAGATAATGCAAGAGAGAGGAGAGTTTGAAATTGGAAGTCAGCCTGTGGAGGTTATATCTAAATCTTCTCCAAACAGACAAGAAGTGCTAATTACCCTGAGTTGATCATTACTCAGTATGTACATGAGTCAAAACAACACCTTATGCCTCATAATAAGTATACATATTTTGTGTTGATCAAACCATTTTTAGAAAGAGAAGGTTCTTTGTACCATAAAAATAATACATTTTCTAAGGGCAATATAACTTGAATAAATAATATGATCTGACCCTACACAAACAGTTCAATACTTGTCAATCACATATACAAATTTATAATTTGTTATGTAAACTCAGTTTTTTAAAAAAAGTCTGCTTTTGTTTGAGTACAATGAAATGAACATAGGTGACTTCGTTTTTGTGTACTTTGGAGGAAATGATGAACTTCTAGAATAGATGTTAATAACTAAAGAAGGCTAGCTTATTCTCACTCTGTGAGTATTTTAAAGATAATTATTATCTTTAAGAAGAAGTAGACAACTGCAGTTAGTCCATAGGCTTCATATTAAAGGCAAACAAGATGTGATCTTTTTTATTTAATAAATGTAAATCTACAAAGTGCAATTTTTGCATTGTTGTGGCTTTTTTCCCCATAATCTCCCTCCCACCCACAGCCGTCCCATCTCCACTCCCTTTCCCATCCCAATCTTCATCAAGATTCATTTTCAATTATCTTTATATACAGAAGATCAATTTAGTATATACTAAGCAAAGATTTCAACAGACTGCACCCACACAACCGCACAAGATATAGAGTACTGTTCGACTAGTAGTTTTACCGTTAACTCTCACAGTAAAACACATTAAGGACAGAGATCCTATGTGGGGAGCAGGTGTGCAGTGACTCCCGTTGTTGATTTAACAATTGACACTTTTATTTATGATGTCAGTAATCACCCAAGGCTCTTGCCATGAGCTGTCAAGGCTATGGAAGGAAGCCCCTTGAGTTCACCAACTCTGAACTTATTTAATCAAGGCCTTATCACAGTGGAGGTTCCTTCCTCCCTTCAGAGAAAGGTGCCTCCTTCTTTGATGGCCCGTTCTTTCTGCTGGGATCTTGTTCACCTTGAAACACAGGCTAGACAAATTCACAATCACAAGAATTGGCTTATATTAAGTCATCCATAACCTTTGGACCCCAATGAATGATTAAAACAAACATAAAAAGGTCACATATCAAAGCACAAGGAACCAGAGTGAGCGATAATGGCTTCCAGATAAATCTCTAAATGGATTTCCTTATTCATTGAGTCTTAATTGGAAAAGAACTTACATTTGGCCAAGATCTACAAGCTTTAAGAGATAATGAGCAGGAGGCTAAAGAAGCCATCAGCTGACCTTTGAGAGAAAGAAGGCACATGCACAGAAAGATTAGGGAATACTTAACAGGGATTTGCATTGTTCTGAGACACAGATGAGCTATTGTTTGGAGTTGAAATCAAGCCCAAAGAATAACAAAGTATCAGTTATTACAAACCTGAGATTATAGTGAGGAAATAAAGCTTCCTTCTTACTGGTTTTAGAAGTGCAGCTCAAAACTCAACTCATAGGCATAAAAGAATAAAAGTGGAAGAATACTTTACTTCCTTCTATCTCATTCACTTACTAACTCAATATTGTCATTTTCCAAAAACTAATGTATTTATTTATTTTCCTGCGTTTTTCTTTTGCTATTACCTCATTGGGAGTATGAATAAACCTCATATTCACTCTAATCTGTCAATTTTGTTCAAAGTTCAGTTCACATTGTATCACATTCATTAACCCCATCTGACTAATCTTAACCACCTTTTTTCATAGTTATGTACTTTTTCAGAAGGTATTCAGTTTTCATACAATCAATATACATACAGGAAAAGTACTAAGAACCACTAATAAATACTCATGAAAACATTTTGGCCTGGCAATCAAGAAAATAATTTAGAAGTGAGATGGACATATAAATTGAAAGCCATAATCCAAAAATTACTGAAAAGGAGAAATATACTAAATGAAATTGAGAACAAGGAAAGCATTCAAATTGGCCTACATGAGCTAGGGAAGACCATAATGAAAAAAAGGAATTAAACTGAATTACAAATATTTCGCACACTTTCGGAAGAACAAAATTAAGGAAAGATAATGATCCAGGAAGCAGGTGTGAAAGGAAGGAGGTAAGGACTACACAGAAGATGTGGTAAGAAGGAGCCAAATTACAAAGCAATTGTACATTCTAAAAAGGAGATCACTTATTCTCAAGGAAAATATTCAAAGTACTTCACAACCAATGCAACATAGACATTTATTGTTAGAAAATGTTCAAATCATAGTACCTGAGCTTGTCCCAAGATGGAACTGGTATACCATGCATAGATTTATTTCTTTCCTGATTTTGGAAAAGTTCAAGAGAGTCCTGAGGGTAGGGGCCAAACTAGTTCTGCAGTAGGGGAAGGAGAGCAATAAGGGGTGAGAGTAGTGGTAATTTGTCAACTAATATTTCTAAGACCCTTTTATAAAGTGAATATTAATGATAAAAAGAACAGAGATGTTATTTAACAAGTGTGCAGCAGGTAAAGGAAGGTAATAGACATGAGGCACAAAGGGCCCAGACAGGAGAAAAGAGCAATATAGAGTTTCCCTGGATGAAAAAGGATAATGCTCTCTTATTCCTAAGACGGTCTCAGAACTTCAAATGACATTGAGACCCCTGGGATCTCATAATTATTGTAGACTATAGATAGCTCTTTGTGTTACACTGGGAATCCCGTCTGAATGATTAGAAGTTAGTTGGACTAATACATACAAGTGGATGAATTTCAAACGCACCACCTTGAGTAGGTACTACAATACCATGCAATTCCATTTATATGAATTTAATCTTCAGATACAGACTACAATCAACACCACTTGTCTGGACCAGGAATGGAGAAGGGGGCTTCCTGCAAAGAGGCATGAGGGAAAAATTAAGGGCAATGCAAGTATTTTTTATTTTTATTGTGCTGGAATCACCAAACACATCTCAAACCTCATTGAACTGCCCAAGTAAATTTGAACCATTTTATCATGTATACATTTTACCTCAATACAATTGATTAAAAAAAGAAGTTAGTTGGATCTAAGAAGGATAAGATGGAGGTAAAAAGTCTTGACAGAAATGGCAGAATCAGGGGCCTGCACTGTGGCGCAGTAGGTTGATCCTCTGCCTGCGGTGCTGGCATCCCATATGGGCACCGGTTCTAGTCGTGCTGCCCCTCTTCCAATCCAGCTCTCTGCTATGGCCTGGGAAAGCCTTGGAAGATGGCCCAGGTCCTTGAGCCCCTGCACCCATACGGAGACCAGGAAGAAGCACCTGGCTCCTGGCCTCCGATCGGCGCAGCTCCAGCCGTTGGGGCCATCTGGGGAGTGAACCAACAGAAAGAAGACCTTTCTCTCCATCTCTCCCTCTCACTGTCTGTAACTCTACCTCTCAAATGCATAGAATCTTTAAAAAAAAGAAGAAGAAGAAATGGCAGAATCAAAACATCATCTCTCCCTAAAATTCTACAAAATGTATTGCCCCTTGATAAAATAAGAGTATTACTCACTATAAGATTTTTCTCTTATGCCTCACTTTTTCTTTAAGGAAAAAGTCAATTATCTATAATTTTTACTTTGAATAGAATTGTTTCCTGCTCTGTGGCTTTTTCCAGAAATATCTACATTATCTAATTTGAAACTACATATTTATAAAACACCTCCTTCCCAAAGTGTTTTCCTATTTGACAACAACCTGCTGAGCTAGTTAAACTATTCATATAGGTAAATGATTCAACTAGTCAGAATCAAAGGATAAGCATGTATGTAAGTCCAATATTTTGACCCACCCACTAACCAGTGTATCTTTGTCATCCATTCTACACTAATCCATTTCCAGTAAGATGATGAATGTCTTGCTGTTGTGTATGGTATTTCAACCATATGGAATGTCCAGCCTCAAAAAGTTAATGGATGAGTTACTTTAGAGGCCTCTGGGCCTGTCAGAGTTCTGAAATGTCATCATAGAAGAAATATTCTTTTCTATTAGGAATGGTACAATCATGAAGGGCTTTATAAATAGATGGTTATTATGGTCTAGGAAAGTATTTATATGTATAATAGAAGTTCTTTTCTATTACCAATAATCTTCATATTTCTCCCAATAAAATGTCATGATGAAAATAATAGGAATATGGAGAAGAAACAGAAATATAGTTGAGCAATAGGGGATAGCATTTGAATTGTGGCTTAAGTAATAGAAAGTGATGGAGATAAAGAAATGGAACAAGCTAAAAAGAAAATAATTTAATGAAATGTATCATTCATTTAAAGAAACAAGTTGTTTTTTCACATTTATTCTCTTTAAACAAACACATCAACTTGAGACATCAAGGCTGTCTATCTATATCTATAGATATATAAATATATAATATAGATATATAAATATATAGATATATCTAATATATATGTGTTTATATATATTTATATGATATAGATATATAAATATATTTAATATATGTATATTATATAAATATTTAATATATCTATATTATATAAGTATATAATATGGATATATAAATATATCTAATATTTACATACAATATTAGATATATTTATATATCTACATTATATAAATATATAATATTATATATTTATATATTATGTATATAAATATATAATATTATATATTTATATATTATATATAATATTATATATTTATATATTATATATAATATTATATAATATATAATATGTATAAAATATATTATAGAATATTATAGAGATACATAATATTCTTTATTATAATATATTTTATACATATTATATATATTATATATTAATATATAATATGGCTATATAATATAGATATATTTATATATCTATGGATATAGATATATATAGATATAGATATCATTGCTTCTTAGCCTTTTGGCTAAGATCAAGTTTACACTTAGTGAAATTAGCAGTCCCAAAGAGACAAATATCATATGTTCTCTTTGATCTGTGGCAACTAAGATAGTTCCTAAAAGGTAATCTATAGGAGTGTAATTGACACTTTGATGATTTTGAACAGCCTTTGTCTTGACTGTTGAGGAATAACGTTTTGTTGTTGTTTTGTTTTGCTTTCTTTGTTTTCATACTATTAGTTGAACTCTACCTTATGAGTATAAAGTTAACTGAAAATAGTTATTATTTTGTAAGAAATGAGAATGGGGATAGGAGAGGGAAGAGGAAGAAGAGTGGGAGTGCAAGTGGGAAGGAGGGTGAGATGTAAAGAATCACTTTGTTCCTAAATTTGTATATATGAAATGTATATAGTTTGTATTCCTTATATAAAATAAAATTAAATACATTAATAAAAAAGAAAAAAACAAAAAGAAAAAAATGTGTATCCCCATTCACATACACCACCCCTAATATTTGAAGGCAAATAATACAATTGGTTAGTATTTTCAATATAATATTTAATATTTGAATTTTTGAGAACTATACATGTGTAATCAGGCTTCTGAAATGATGTACAGCCAAGCTTTTAATGAAATATTCTAATTTGCTTGCATAACTCTCATGCATATATAAAATACTATGATTACTCCAACAATTTTAGTTTATGGAAATCAATTAGTATTTTATACAAATACAGAATTTGAGAGTGTAGTTAACTTGTTTCATGATAAAAAAAAATCTTAAAATGTCTACTAAAGAAGCAAAGATGAGTAAGAACAGAAAGCAACCATTTTGAGTCTCATCATTAACACAAACAGTTCTTATCCCTTGTGAGATAAAATGTATTTTCATGGTCAGGTTAATGAGCACTCCTTGGTGGATAACATTTGATTTTATACGTAGCATGATAGAAGATTGCACTAATACGAGCAGCTGTACACATTGGCTGTCCATTTACAGTCAACTTCACTTGAAACTATTGCCAAGATTCATAGGAAAACATTACCAAAAATATTATTTGCAAGTGATTCATTATCAATTGCTGGCTTTATTTTTTCATACTTTTCTCACATGCAACCACTGTTCTGTTTATGCTGTATTTATTTGTGAAGGTACATATGTTGTTATTGATTATGCTACTGATCTTTTATTGCTCAAGGAATTCTCAAATTATAATTTTTTTCATCCAGCAACAAAAGATTCATCCTCTTTTCTCATAGTTTTTCCAGCAACACTGAATAATCTCTGAGATGTACAGATTTATGCGTGTGTATGTCTAAGCAAAGACACAAATACCCTTCTCCCAGATATTTGAAAATAATACAGTAGATGGTATTAATCTCTATATGTCTATGTGTTTCACAACTAATTCCAGTGACCCTATGTCCATATCCAGATTATGGACACATTTCCTATGCAAAGGGGAAAGTTAATGAAGAAATGATTAAATTAATTATCATTTGTCAGAAATCTGAACTTTGGTATTTATTGCACCTCAGATGCTGCAGTTCTTAAGATTTTATTTCCAGAACTGGTTTAGTGCTAATATTTTTAAGGTTTGAAGTAGAATAGTGGGTGTAAATAAAATTCTAATTTTGAAAATTTCTGAATTGATGGTGTGATGGATAATAACAAAAGAAGTAACATCGAAGCAATTTTAACCCATAAAATAATTTACTGAAAAAGGAAATTGAAATAGATTGATTTGTTACAATAAATAAACGATTATTTAATAGTGAGAATAGCCAAAAAAACAGGATTTTTTCTATTAGCCTAAGACACTTCGTGAAAATGAATTGTGTATGGAATCACATTTTTTTATCTCAATAAATCTATTATAGAACACATATCTAATATGAGCATTTATTCAATAGACATTTTTTCTCTTCCAAGTATATTTGTAAAGAAGCTGGAAACAAAGAGTAACTTTAACATTAGTAACAGACCCCTCCATGGAGAAATTAAGATAGAAAATATAAGTTGTCTTCAAATAGTACTTTATAGTTTGTTTGTGTGGGTTTGAACTGTTGAAATCTTTTCTTAGTATATAGTTGATCTTCTGCATATAAAGATAATTTAAAAAGATTCTTAATGAATAATGGGGTGGAAGAGGGAGTAGGAGGTGGGAAGGGAGTATGTGGGGAGAGTAGGTAAAGGGGGAAGAATCACTATATTCCTAGAGCTGTACGTATGAAATTTATATTTATTAAATAAAAGCTTTCTAAAAAATGGTAATAGCAATCTTGAAATCTAAAGTACCATATAGAGAACATTTTCAATAATTATTTTAAAGCAGTATCTAGGTCTGTAACTTATGATTAACTATAATTAAATAATATATCTGTTGAGAAGGTACTGGTCTGTTATTGTATATTTTGGCCAAACAAATCAAGAAAATTAAGTATAAACATGCAAATGAACAAATATTTCCAAATAAAGCACCACAAGGTACAAGGTGTATGCTAGCTTGGCAGTCAGAAATGTCTCCCAGTGCTACAGTTGTGCTACTTGTAATTTATTAATAAATTCCTCTTTGTTTATAAGAACTGAACATTTAATATTATTGCATTTTAGAGAGAAAGTGAATATGAAATAATTGGCCTACCCCAGCTTCTTTTTTTTAAGAAATATAAAGAAACCTGGAATAATTAAATACTTTGATAAATTATCAGATTTAAATGATCATAATTTTGTATGTAGATCAATGTTATGTTGAATTGTTACAATCAGAAAATAAAAAAACAATTCCAGGAAAACTTAAAACAGGAGACTGACAAATTACAGATCACTTGCCATTATGTTCTGAAAGCCAATATGTACTTGTATTTAAACAGATAAAAGAACAAATTATTCTGTAAAACAAAGCACATCAAATTGTTAATAATGTATTAGAGTTACATAAGAAAACATAGTGTTCTCCAGAAATTATGAAAAGCATAAGCTTAACCTTAGTTTTAAAGAATTAACTCTGAAATTTGTGATGAGAATGATTTGGTCAAGAATTTTCAAATATGAATAAATTGTAAGATTTTATGAGCTCTAAAGAATAAACATAAAATAGTAATATTTGGCATATTAATTTAGTTGTGGAACTCTTGTAGGAAATCAACAAATAGTGTCAGAATTGCAGTTGGACAACCAGCAATGAAATATGAGATTATAAGTATGACAAATGCTGTTTCAGACCTTGTTGACCAAGATTTACTTGCACAACAAGAATTTGCCAAAACAGGAAACAAGTGTAATATATATATACAGTTCAAACCTTTTCTTTCTTCACCTTCCTTCCTTCTTCCAACAGGTAAAACAAATACTTCACTGTTCTGAGAACCAACGGTAAGTTATAATTCTCTTATTTTAAAATGAACATTTTATTATGCTAATATATAACTTTACAGTGGTACAATGATATATTTAGTAAATTTATGTGGATTTTCAAACCTCTATTGATAACTTTTATGGAGAGTAATTATCTTAATATCTTTTTAAGCTAAAAGGGCAACATATAAATAGCCACATTACACATAGCTATTACAGAAGTACTTAATCTCATTTACTTACTTAAAATTTTTGACTCTATTCTAAAATAAGTAATATAGTGAATTCCTGTGTTTATGCCTTTTGGAAATAATTAAAATAGAACTGTCTTTAACAGAAAAATGAAAAAAAATTTGGTTATACTTGTATGCTTTTTTTCTATCATCAATTTTTTTTAAAGATTTATTTATTTATTTGAAAGTCAGAGTTACATAGAGAGAGAGTGTGGTCTTCCATCCACGGGTCACTCCCCAGATGGCCGCAAAGGCCGGAGCTGTGACGATCCAAAGCAGGAGCCAGGAGCTTCTTCGGAGTCTCCCACATGGGTGCAGGGGCCCAATGACTTGGGCCATCCTCTACTGCTTTCCCAGGCCATAGCAGAGAGCTGGATGGGAAGTGGAGCAGCCGGGACTTGAACCGGCACCAGTATAGGATGCTGGCACTGCAGGCAGCTGCTTTACCCACTAAGCCACAGCGCCAGCCCCTCTATCAGTAGCACATATGGCTATGTGTTAACACAGACATTATTTAAAAAGATTAGGAGTCATTACTAACAGTTTTTAATTGGCCAAAATAAAATTCCAGCACTCACTTTGACATGAAACATATTTTATTAAGAGCACAGCATAAAATATAATTTAACTTATGGAATGCACTCAACTAAAAACATAAAATCTTTTAGATAAGCTCAGGTAGTTATATTTATGTAGATAATTTAAATATTAGATATTGTGCATATTTTATATAAAGAAGCAATTTCCACATAGAACTGTATATTTGTTGGAAAAAGAAGTGAGTATGGAGAATCAGATATTAGGAGACCAGAGAAATACCTAATGATGACATGAAAGTAACTTTCACTAGAGGGAAGATTTTACTTATAAAGAGTATTTTATTAAGCCGGCGCCGTGGCTCAATAGGCTAATCCTCCACCTTGCGGCGCCGGCACACCGGGTTCTAGTCCCGGTCGGGGCGCCGGATTCTGTCCCGGTTGCCCCTCTTCCAGGCCAGCTCTCTGCTATGGCCAGGGAGTGCAGTGGAGGATGGCCCAGGTGCTTGGGCCCTGAACCCCATGGGAGACCAGGAAAAAGCACCTGGATCCTGGCTCCTGCCATCGGATCAGCGCGGTGCGCCGGCTGCAGCGGCGGCCATTGGAGGGTGAACCAACGGCAAGGGAAGACCTTTCTCTCTGTCTCTCTCTCTCACTGTCCACTCTGCCTATCAAAAAAAATAAAAAAAAAAAAAAGAGTATTTTATTAATGCTTTTCTCCTCTGTGGCTAAATGCCAACTACTAGAGATGCTCAATTCTACTGCCAGAGAAAATCCAGTGTTACCTCTTCTAGTGGTTAAACTAAACCCTAGAATTCCTGCCTGCCTGCCTGCCTGCCTGTATGACTAACTCTCTGATGGTGGATCAAAAAAAAAAAAAAAAAAAATTAAGTTGATAACAAGTTTAAAGCCTGGGAGCTACTCTATAATAGCATGTTGTGATGAGAATTGCAGTCCCAGAATA
This sequence comes from Oryctolagus cuniculus, assembly GCF_051225735.1. Taxonomy (NCBI): domain Eukaryota; kingdom Metazoa; phylum Chordata; class Mammalia; order Lagomorpha; family Leporidae; genus Oryctolagus; species Oryctolagus cuniculus. The sequence goes on from NC_142871.1 coordinate 120,398,169, forward strand.
AAATCAGATTTGCAACAGGCAGGGGTAAATTGGGAAGAAGAGTGTCAGAATTCTCACATAATGTAAATCATACACAGATAAGAAGTCCAGTGACATTGTATAGCACTTTTCAGATAAAGGAGAGGGAATTCATTCTAGGTGGAAAAAAGGTGCTTTTCAGGAATTGGAAAATAGCTAGTCTTATTCAGATATCTATATAGGCTTCCTACGTGATGAGGTCTAGCACTTTCGCAAACTAGTATGTTGGCATAGGCATCATTCTGTCTTATAGGTGCATGGTGAGATGAAAGAAAGTTACTAATATGAAGATTAAATATTACATTTTAAGTTAGAAAAGCTGCATCAAATATTTTTCTAATCTGTGACTAGTTCGTGCATGTCTCTATACCTATATCTTACACATCACACACATGTTAATACTTTTAATTACATCTTTGCAGGTCTAATTTAAAACATTTCTATTGCCCCTTAAAACAACAGTGACATCAAAGAGTCTGGATTTTTCTCTCTGTTCTACTTCTTGCAGGTTTACACTATTTTATTATTAAATTTTTGATCTAGTACTGTCCATCTGCAAATGTAAATATTGAATCACATCATCTAATACTTAGGTTTTTATGAGTTTGAAATGAAACTCATAAAACATGACACAGTGTCTAGTACAAAACACATGGTCAACACATTTATGGCATTATTATGTGTAACTCACCTAGGGCAAAGGGGTACAGCATTGAAAGGTTGTGTGTAACTTATTTCACTTACTTATAAATTTACTCCATCTACATCCAGCTTTTTAGGCAATGCTTAAAAAGAATCGACTTTTATTTTCCCCATTTATTTCGCCAGTTTCCCAACACCACATATTAAATAATCTTTTCTTTCTCTAATACTTTTTTAAAAGATTTATTTCTTTATTTGCGAGGCAGAGTTACAGGGTGGGGGCGGGGAGAAAGAGAGAGGGGTCTTTCATTTGCTAATTCACTCTGCAAATGGCTGCAATGGCCAGAGCTGGGCCTGTTTAAAGCAGGGAGCCAAGAGCTTCTGCCAGGTTTCCCACTTGAGTGCAGGGGCCAAAGCACTTGGGCCATCTTCCACTACTTTCTCAAGCCATCAGCAGCGAGCTGGATCAGAAATGGAGCAGCCAAGACTTGAACCAGTGCGCCCATATGGGATGGCCAGAGCTGTGGAGTACCAGCCCCTCTCTAATACCTTTCAATTGAATCTTGTTTGGTCTATCACTTAAACTTTCTGTTTACCTCAATCAATCCATTTGCCTGATCCTACAATATTATCAAATTATCAAAGCTTTGAACTCCTTTTTAATAGCTAAAATAGAAAGTTATCCCTATTAATTCTTGTCTTAAAAATTGGACCCATCAGAATATTGAGATTGTAAATAATAAACTAATTAAAAATTCACCTTGATAACGTTATTATTTTAATAAATACTACTTAAAAGCATTGAAAAAACTCAACTTATTCAAATATCCTATTTGTTCTTCACTGGAATTTTAAAGCTTGCTCCCAGCTGTTGTGGTCATTAGCAGAGTGAACTGGCGGATGGAAGCCCTCTCTCTGTATTTGTTCCCACCTTTCTCTATCTCTCTGCCTTTGAAATAAATAAAACTAAATGTATAAACATTTTCTAAAATAGCATAATCATAAAACTGCAGAGAATAATATCACATAAAAAATGAACTCATTCTCCTTTGTTTACTCTCCCTTTTGTTTTTTGCCTGCCTCACATTTTTTAGCTTTGTGGCAGAAAGGTAAGTGGTAAGCTATGCCTGTCCTCCAGTAGATTCATAATGGATGCATTCCCAGCTCTGACAGCACCCCAACGTCATCAATACCATTATGCAATAAAAGTTGGTCCAAGATAACTATTTGATGCTATTGTTCTGCTACATCAATTTGGAAAAAGACTGTATTGAGAGATGGAAACTGAATGGTAGCTGGAAGTAAAGCCTCTCTCTCAGTGCCTTCCTGAACATATCTGCAAAAATATATATCGGCAGCTCCAGAAGATTTCAAATTAGTACATGTTGCAAATCTTGAATCTCACTCAAACATAACCTAAGCTTCCAGTATCAAATATGAGAATGTGAACTAGTTGTCAATCTACTTAAGAAGCTATTGGAGACTGGGTAACCTGAGGACAGAATTTATTTTTTTTTTCACAGTATTCTGAGCTAGAAATCAGAAATCATGATACCAGCAATTTGTAGTGCCTGTACTACAATTTGTAGTTCCTGGTTTACAAATAGTCTCATCCTACTTGTTGTTGTGTCCTCACTTCCTCACTTCACTTCTTTGTGCATATGTGGAGAGACATGAGGTGATAGAGATGACAGATACAGACATACACATAGAAATAGACATAGACAGATATGCAGATGGAGATTAAAACAGAGAGGAGAAGAGAGAGGGGAATATGTTCTGATGTCTCCTCTAAGAAGAACATTAATCCTATTGATTCAGAGCCCCATTCTTATGACTTCATTGAATTTTACTGCTTCTTTTGAGGCTCCATCTCCAAGTTTCACCACATTGAAGCTTAGGGAATCAACACGTGAATTGGGGGGAGGGGAGACAGGAGTGGAGGGCAGAAATATTTAATTTATAAGAGAAGATTAATAATCTACCATGTGCTCTTTGATGTTCTGTCTTCATTATTTTTAAGTTTTTATTTATTTTCATTCTATTTGAAGGTGACATACACAGACACAGAAAGAGATCTTTCTTGTGCTGATTCTCTTCCCATATATCCACAAAACCAAAATCTGGGGTAGGCTAAATCCAGGAGACTGCAACTCAATCTAGGTCTATCATGTGGGTGGCAGCGACCTAAGTACATGAGCAAGAAGCTGGATTAGAAGCAGAGCAGATGGAAACTGCTATAACCACTATATGGGTGTAGTTATCACAAGCAGCAACATAACTACTGAACCACAAGGTCCCTGACCTTGTAGTTTTTTAACTTAATTTTTTAAAATTTATTTTATTTCTTTGAAAGACATAGTTACAGAGAAAAGTAGAGAGAAAGAGAGAGAGAGAGAGAAGTCTTCCATCGCTGGTTCACTCCTCAGATGGCGGCAATGGCCGGAGCTGCACCGATCCTGAGCCAGGAGCCAGGGGCTTCTTCTGGGTCTCCCACATGGGTGCAGGGGCCCAAAGACTTGTGTCATTTTCTACTTCTTTCCAGGCCATAGCTGAGAGCTGGATCAGAAGAGGAGCAGCCAGGACTAGAACAGGCGTCCATATGGGATGCCGGTGCTTCAGGCCAGGGCTTTAACCCACTACACCACAGTGCCAGCCCCCCCTTAACTTAAATTTTAGCAAATATTTTTCTTGTTACTAAAGCACCATGAAATCATAGGAATTTTTACCTATAACACACCTCAATGGGATACAGTCTAGTCTATTTAAACATTTCATCTCCCTATTATTGAACATATATTGATTTATAATATTTTATCCTCATAAATAATATGATGAAAAATTCATGCCTAAATCATTCCTAATGTTTTTATTATTTTCTCTATATCCTAAGAAATTGAATTAGTGAGGCAAAGAATGTGAACAGATCAATGTTAATAGAGGTAAGGTTAGTAACTCCTTAAAAGTGAGATGTCAAACTACTGCATTCTGTTTCAAGCTCCAGAGGAAGACTGGCTTTTTGGAATGGGAGACATGATTCTAACGATAAAGATTTGAAAGGGAATAACTGAGACCTTGGGCTGCATGGCAAAGTCAAGGAGAGTGGTGTGGAGGATTGAAAGAAAAGCACATCCATCTTAGAGAATTTGCCATGGGTTCTAAGAATGGCTGTGAATGAGCCAGGGTCCTGACAAGAAGCAAATGGCACATGTTAATTTCTCACTTGAAGAGATGGCAGTAAGTGTATATTCATAAGGGTGTAGGCTGTGCTTAAGATAACCAACCAGGGCTTATGCAAATGTACCCCAATAATAGTAACAGTTGGGAGTTATTACTACTTCTGAGTAGATATGTGAAACCCATTCCCAGGAATTAAAGATAATAGCTATATAGATAAGTTTGTGGGACCCAGGGGGCGGGGTGGGGAGGAAACACAGCAGAAGGTTCTTAGCTTTTATGGATGTCTTTCAGGGCTCCAGTCCAGTGTTTTTTGTTGTTGTTGTTGTTGTCCCTGTTGGAAGCATGCTTCCACAACTGAGTCCACTAGCACTCTTCAGGCGTCACATGACAGATCCTTTGTTACATCTGGGATAACAGAGATTATGGCCCCTGCCCATGTTACTTGGAAGTTCATGTGCTAAGGATGTACTAATGCAAGTCTTCAGCGCCTGTGTTTTGTTTTCCCAGAAATGGCATTACTCCTGGGATTGCTGTTCGTGGCTGCTGTGCTGCATCCATCCTTCCCTGCAGATGGGAATCAGGTATGCAGGAGGCGAAAACTATTTATTAAAGCTTGCTGTGAGCAACAGAAAGCTACCAGATCAGTCTTTAACAAAAAGGTGTAGAGGATCTGGCACACCACAGAATCTTCACTGCCTGCTCAGGAAAGTTGACACAAGTTTAAAGCAGTGGTGAGCAATATTGTAGCCCTAAGTACAGGAGGGTAGTAAACTGAAAGTGTGATTTATCTGAATCAAGATGAATATACCTTTTAAAGTTACATAAATTTTCAAAGACATTGCAAAAATGGAGAATTGAAAGAGCTAATAATAAATTTACTATTACTGACATGATGAAATTATAATATTTTGAGTATCTTAGTTAAATAAAATAAACTCAAGATTAATTTCAATTATCTACTTTTTAAAGTGTTCAGAAAAAAACAAACTTGTATGTGCTGTTTTAGCTATAGTTTTATTGGACATTACACATCTACAGTTTAGATGGTGAAATTCTTCATGTCCCAAGAAATTTTTCAAATTTATTCTCACAGAAACTAGAGTATATTTATATAATCTTACATTGGTATAATTTCTTGATGTACAGTGGCTTGTGAGAATATATCTGACTTTTAAATTAAAAATTTTCTTGAATTTGTTGTTTATTTTATATTCTCACAGTACATTCATGTGCTCATTGGCCAAAGGCTCTTATTTTATTATTATTATTATTATTTGACAAGTAGAGTTATAGACAGTGTGAGAGAGAGACAGAGAGAAAGGTCCTCCTTCCGTTGGTTCACCCCCCCAAAATGGCCACTGTGGCCAGCACTATGCCATCCAAAGCCAGGAGCCAGGTGCTTCCTCCTGGTCTTCCGTGCGGGTGCAGGGGCCCAATCACCTGGGCCATCCTCCACTGCCCTCCCAGGGAGCTGGACTGAAAGAGGGGCAACCAGGACTAGAACCTGGCGCCCATATGGGATGCTGGTGCCGCAGGTGGAGGATTAACCAAGTGAGCCACGGTGCCAGCCCCCAAAGGCTCTTATTTTTAACATGCCTCCTTGCTTTAGTAATTTGAGATGCAGAATATGTCACCCTCTTCAATGTTGGGGTATAACACCAACACAGAGTGCTTTATCTCCTAGCCAGGAAGCCAGTGAATATGAAAAGCTTCAAATTTTGACATCTATTTTCAGACCATTCTTTGGCTATAGGCCTGGAAGATTAATGCAGACTGGAGAATACTGACTCTTAATTAAAATCTCATTTGCCATTTATAAATATAGTCTTTGTGTTACAATAATTGAGGCAACAATCTGAAGATTCTTTATTCACCACCTCAGTCTTCATTTAAGTAGTTTGTTGTTCTTACAATTTATGTCCTACAAAGATAACATTTTGTGACCCTTTACAAAACCTATCTCTCTTGAGTTTATTTACAAAATTATTACATTAGATGTCAGAGAGATTCAGAATCATTTTTTGTAAGTCTTGAGTATGAGGAAAAAAATTTATGGAAACTCATTTGGAGTGGAGAGTTGGAGTATTTATCACAACATCTCATATAAAACTTTATCAGAGAGCCTCCTGATCTTATTTTCATAAACAAACTTCTAATTTCTCATGCCAACAATTCACACAACTCCAATCCATTCTCCAGACACCCATACACACACTCAAATACCAAAATCTAATTTAAAATATTATCAGTTACAGTTTTGTTAATAAAAAATACAAATAGGGGCCAGCGTTGTAGCCTATCAGGTAAAGCTACTGCCTGTAGTGCCGGCATCCAAGTGGGCATTGGTTTCAGTCCCGGCTGCTCCACTTCTGATCCAGCTCTCTGCTATGCACTAGGAAAGCAATAGAAGATGGCCCAAGTCCTCAGGTCCCTGAACCCACGTGGGAGACCTGGAAGAAGCTCCTGACTCCTGGCTTCGGATAGGTTCAGCTCTGGCCTTTGCTGCCATCTGGGGAGTGAAACAGTGGATAGAAGACCTCTCTCTCTCTCTCTCTCTCTCTCTGCCTCTGCCTCTGCCTAGCTCTGCCTTTCAAATACATAAAAAAATCTTTTTAAAAAAGACAAAATAAACAGTTGTTCACAAATTGAATGACCATTCCCTGTTAATACTTTGCAAGTTTTTGAATATGATAGAAGAATACATACAAGTCTTCTACTGCAGTAGTGAATATCACAAATGTTCTTGGACTGAGCCTAAACATTATTTCTTTAAATTCCAGACACCACACCAGAGGGATGTTCTCTCTAAAGCCTAGAGTAAATCGGTATCCACATCCTTAGTACTAACTTACTGTAGCCTACTTGAGTGTGAATATCTTAATGATTCCTGTCATGTAACTTTATCATTATAAGACATCATTATAACTTTTATCATTATAAGATATCATCATAAACCACAGAATTTATAATAATATTATAATAGCATATATAATAGCATATATCTAGAAGAATCAAATTAAGACCTCTTTTCAAACCAGAAATTGGCATTTGTATATTCAGAAGAGATTTCAATTTGTCATGCCTGAATTAAATCCCCATCTTCAAAGCTTCTCAGTCTACCTTTTTTCTATTTAAAAGTTGTAGCTTTGGCTCAGACTCACTGGTGATGCTAAGCAGCTAATATTGTCATGCACTAAACATATTTTCATAAATATTTATTTGAAAGTCAGAGCTACAGAGAGGGAGGGAGAGATAGAGATCTTCCTTCTGCTGGGTCACTCTCCAGACGACTGCACCGGCCAGGGCTGGCCAAGCCAAAGCCAGGAGCCAGTAGGTTTTTCCAGGTTTCCCACATGGGTAGCAGGGGCCCAAGCACTTGAATCATCTTCCACTGCCCTTTCTAGTCTATTGAGGGGGGCAGGATTGAAAGTGGAACAGCCGGAACACAATCTGGTACCCATCTGGGATGCTGGCGTTGCGGGCGGCAGCTTTACTCACTACACCACAACACCAACCCACTGAACATATTTTGAAAATGACCTTTGTTTTCTTGAACTAACTCATTCACTACTATATATGCTTTCGAATATAATAAAAATTAGTCTCACTTTATTTCTCTTTAGAATCAAGCTTCTGCTGCTTTGTCAACCAGCCTAATAGAAGTCCAACAGGAGATTGTAAATAAACACAATGATCTAAGGAAGTCAGTCAATCCACCAGCCAGCAACATGCTAAAGATGGTAAGAGGCAATAATATAAGGAAAATGGCTTGCACCAGCTATGGTAAGAACAGGCAGCTGGCAGTCAATATCTCATAACTCTGTGGTTTATGAAGCTCTGTCTCTATTTTGTTATTTCATTTAGCTAGAATGGTCTTAATTCTGCTTTATAATGGTTAAGTAACTTGTGAAATTTGTAGGCTTATTTAAATCGTGGAGAAAGAATTAAAACCGAATCTCTGGACATCCGGTAGAATTCATCCTGTTTTTGTGCTCATGATCCTAATCTGGATTTAAGAAGATACTTTCTCTTTAGGATCAATACCATTTAGGGTAAATAGTTGCCAACACTTCTGGGAATAGTGCCAAAGAGCATAGTCTCCCAAACACTTCACTCTGTTCTCTTCTTACCCTTTCAATTAACTTAATGTTTAATCGTTAAAAAAAGAAAAAGGCACATCAGTGAAATTTTTCTTTGAATATGACAAAAATCACAAGTGCCTGTACCTAACTTTAAAATGATGTGAATCAACTTATCTGATAATGATATTTATTATCTTTAGAGGTTTGAATCATTAATTGAATGTCTTTTTTTCTCTATTTTAGAGATGGAACAGTGGAGCAGCAGCTAATGCCCAAAAGTGGGCAAACCAGTGCAAATATGAACACAGTGACAGAGAGGATCGAAAAATCAGTATGTAAATTAATAAACATTTTCTGAATAGATACATGAATAAAGTAATTACAGATGACATTATGGTTTGCATTAAGAAAATTTTGTAAATGTTACTTTTAATGCCCGTCTCAAGATAATTCTCTCAGCGTAAAGGGTTAATCTGAGAACCACCACTTTGTATCTCTTGTTTTACATTTTTATAAAAACTGTCTCATACAGCACCACAGTTGTTCCTCTCAACCAGCTTATGAGTAAAGCAGGTGATTAATCACCTCTTTCTCTACTTCAAATATTAGAAAACCAACTGTGCAGAGGAAAATGAACAGTATTTAGTGTCTCATACAGGAAATTAAAAACTAGAATTTTTGACTTTTCACCCAGTACCTTTCATGGTATTAATTAGCTTACTATCACTTCGAAAGCTTTTTTTTTTTTTTTTTTGGATTTATAAAAACTGTCGAATTTTATCAAATTGTCCCTGAATTCTACTGAAAAAATAACATTAGCATTTACATTGCTATTTTTTTAATGTTTTATAATCATAAGTCAAGTGCTTTGTGTGTTTTGGGTGCCTAGCATGCATACTATATTAGATTGAAAAAGAACCCATAAGACATGACCTATACATCAAAGAACATAAAGATGTAAGATAAAATACCATATGGATGAAATATTAGAGAGAATATTCATTCAATTACTAAAATGACATAAATAAATATAGCCCAACTGGAAAGTAGCAAATAACGTACCTGTTTTAAAGATAGTCCTGCAGTTGTTATTTATATTTTGATATTATAGTTCTAATAAAATTATAGAGAATAACTTCATTAAATGAAATTTTGGAAAAAGTGGTCTTCAAAATTCTAGCCTACTGTTAAAAACTTAGCTCTTTTCTCTCCCTCTTAAAGAAGTTATCCAAAAGTAGTTTGTACTCTTTAAGCAACAAGCAAACATTACACTTAGAGCCACATAAACATAAATATTAATTTCAGAGTTTGAAGAAAGTAAACAAGTTCATGGGCTACAAGACACTTTAATTCTCTGGGGAGAGTTTGGCTTGTGATGTTCTGATTTGCTGATTACAGTTCACAAACTTAAAAAAAAAAATTGTCCCTACTAATGTCATTTGATTCCTGCTAGGAGCTCTTAAAAACTTATTATTAGATGTTTTTCAAAGCTCACCCAAACATTATTCAGATTTTTATATATGAAAATCTCTGCTGGGTAACAGTGAAAGCAACAGAGATTACAAGAGTTGGTCTCTGCCTTCAATAAGCTTAAAATAAAAAGCTGAGTGCACATGAGGCACACAAAGGTAGACTTTTATGTGTAGATAAATGACTCTAGGCAGAGCAGATATTTAAAAAAATGACTATTCCACCTGCTCAATGTTTGCATGTTGAGGCCAGACTCAAGGTTTTGGGCACATCTAGCCTCTGCTCAGTTTATAGCTGATAAGGATCCATGGCACCTTCCTTATGTATTAGTCAACAGTGAGCAACTATGGGTACTCTGAAGACCAGGAAATCAATGGCATGTGCATGTGTGTTTGTCTCTGTGAGTCTGTGTGTGTGTGTATTTGCCATTGCATGATTTAATATGTTGGATCTGCTCCTTTTTAGATATAAGCTGTGGTGAGAACCTTTTTATGTCAAGTGGCCCCACAAGTTGGTCACAAGCAGTCCAAACTTGGTATGATGAGCAACTTAATTTTGTCTATGGAGTAGGGCCAAAGACATCCAATGCAGTAGTTGGACATTATACTCAGGTAAGAGGAAAAATTGAATATTCGCTAACACAATTGTCCTATAAGGAAAGTTTCTCTAAATTTTTACTCACTCCAATATTAATTTTGGGGACTATTTTAAGTGGATATAGTAGCCTGGGCATATTGTAAATATTTTGGTTGTGAGCTGCCATTTTTCAATAGCTTTCAGGCTCTTGGTAGAAAAATAGCCTCTGCATTTTTTTAACAGGCCGAATAGATAAAATACTTAATGTTTACAGAAATATAATACTTTCACAAGTTTACAGTTTGGTTCAGTAATTTAACAAAAATATATATATATATATAAGATATACAGAAACAAAGTACATCAGAAACATTCTTTTGAGTTTTGGGTTTCTTACTACTTATTTTTGATACTTCCTTCTCTAATGTACTCTCATGTTTTCACTTATCGGTGTGTAGGTTGTTTGGTACTCATCTTACAATGTTGGGTGTGGATATGCCTACTGTCCTAATGAATATTTAAAACACTTCATGGTCTGCCAGTATTGTCCTCCGTAAGTATGTGCTTTAGAATTTACTGCTAATAATTCCAAATGCAGTTTAATATTCTTAAATTATCATATAATAAAAGATCAAAAATAAAATATTAAGAAAAAAGAGATAAGTCTTTAGAAAAGTCTTCTGAAGTTGATATACCCTCTACCAACTTCTTGGTTTCAAGTATAATATTCTGAAGTTCTCTGTCTGTATGCCTAAAATGTATAATATGTTCCTTCTCAATGGCCACTCCCTATACTCAGAGGTACTTCAAAAGTACCTGTAGTACATGTAGCATCTATTTTTCCAGATGTATATTATAAATTTGTGGTCAGTTAACACACTAGAAGGTGAAAATTTGACATTAGGCCAGGGTAAAGGTGAAGTAGCAAATAGGAAATGACACATTTTAGTGATTCCAGCAATTTCTGTTCAAATGTTCCTATAGTTGTTTACCTAAAAGTGACATATTTTTATCATTGAGAAATGATTAAATAAGAGGTATCCAGGACTTTTCAAGAGATCCCTAATATATTCAAATAATCAATACTAGATAAGAGTTTCAAGGCTTTGCCTCTCAGAATTTATTTTTTAGAAAGTTTCAATTATTTATATGAAAGGCAGAGTGACAGAAAGAGACATAGAGAAAGAGACAGAAAGAGAGGTCTTCCATCAGCAGGTTCACACCTTCAAATAGCCTCAACAGCCAGGAGCCAGGAACTGCACTCTGATCTCCCACAAGCACAAGCACTTGGGCCATGTACTGTGGCCTTCCCAGATGCAGGAAGATGGGTTGGAAGGAGTGCAGTCAGGAGTTAGGTAGTGCTCTGATTTGGGAAGCCAGCTTCACAGGTGGCAGCTTAACCCACTGTGCCACAATACCAGCCCTGCTTTTCAGAATTTACCACCAAAAACATGGAAGGAAACATCCATTGAGATTTTTATTTCTAGCCAGAAACCTACTCTTTCTTTGAATATTATGTTTGAACTGTACACACACACACACACACACACAGAAAATCCTGTAGTTATACTGAAGACAAATTTGCAATTTATCTGTTAATTTTATTTTCTTTTTAGTATTGGAAAATTTTTAGTACCAGAGACAGAAGTTCCCACCAATAAAACGTCCTCTACCATGATTTTGGAAACTGTAGATAATTCCAATGAAATAGGGTTCCAGTTTGTGAAGCTCAATCCTCAAAGTCATTTTTGAGTAAAATGTTTTTGATATTTAGTAGAGAGAATGAAAGGTCCTAGGAGAATGCATCCAAATGCCTGGTCAAGGGAATGGAACATGCAGTTAGGCATTCATAATGAAAGAGTGAATAATAATGGAAAGAAGGGAAGAGAAAACTTCCAGAGCACTTTCATACATGTCATGATTTTTCCATGTTGTCACATGGAATATCTATATTTTATACAGAAAGACTGAGCTTCAGTTACATTGCTCTGTCATCTTGCCTTCTAAGTGCAATTGAGACTGAATTTTTTTTGACAGGCAGAGTTAGACAGAGAGAGACAGAGAGAAAGGTCTTCCTTCCGTTGGTTCACCCCCTAAATGGCAGCCATGGCCAACATGCCGCACTGATCTGAAGCCAGGAGCCAGGTGCTTCCTCCTGATCTCCCATGTGGGTGCAGGGCCCTAGCACTTGGGCCATCCTCCACTGCACTTCTGGGCCACAGCAGAGAGCTGGACTGGAAGAGGAGCAACCGGGACAGAATCTGGCGCCCCAACTGGGACTAGAACCCCGGGGTACTGGCGCCCCAGGTGGAGGATTAGCCTAGTGAGCCACTGCGCCAGCAGAGACTGAATTTTTTATGTGTATTTTCAGATAATGACCTATAGGAATAATCATAATCAATTAAGTACAGACTAGTCTTTGTAGGATAAACACACTCTGGAAACTGGTGTTAATGGAATTTTTTTGTCTGTCTAACTAACAAAATTATTTTTGGTAAACATACAAATTCATTCACTTGCCAGTTCTTTACCTTTATAAGCAGTCCAAGTACAACCTCCTCCCCCAAAAATTTGCACACTAGAAAATCACCACCCCATCCAAGAGTCAAAAAAATACACTGAGGCTTTATATACTTTCATCGACACTATGGAAATGTGTACATTTTTCAATTTTAGCTGTAAAATTATAATTTATATAATTTTCTTATTGCATTCTTTTGCCCCTACCCCCACCCCAGGTTCTTCTCCTTTTTCTATCACCAGTACATTGTGATAAATGGTCTTAGCAATTTGACCAAATGTTTTGGAATATGAAGAGGCTGTTACTACAGTGGAAACAGACTCTGATAACTTTAAACTCTAGTTATATTATTTAAACTCTAGTTATATTATTTCCATTGCTCAAGTTCTGAGATTTTGGTCAAGGAAATAAGTGAATATGTAGATTATCTTCTTACTTTGTATTATCAATTGAATACACTTTGTTGGTTTTTCTGTTATTTTCAAAATCAAAAATTTTAAATGAATATTCATATATTTTTGGTGACTCAGGCTAACTTTGAAGCTAATCTAAACAGAAAAAAAATTTAAAGTTGACATTTTGCATTTCAAATTTCAGTGGGAATGATGTTAGCAGACAATATATACCTTATACAAAAGGAGAACCTTGTGGCAGTTGCCCTGATCACTGTGACAATGGACTATGCAGTAAGTCTGATGTGATTAATTTGCTGGATAATAAAATGTCATTTTTTTAGAATCCTCTTAATATAACCAACTTAAGCTATTCAAAAGCAAAAAAAAACCCTGTTTTTTAAAAAGATTTTATTTTTATTCATTTGAAAGACAAAGCTAGAGGGAGGGAGGGAGGGAGGGAGGAAGGGAGGGAGAGAGAGAGAGAGAGAAAGAGACAGAGAAAGGAATAGAGATATATTCTATCCACTGGTTCATTCCTTAAATGGCTACAATGGCTGGTTAGGGCTGGACCAGGTCAAAGCCAGGAGCTTGGAACTCTGTCTGGGTCTCCCACTGGGCTGCAGTGGTCCAAGAACTTATCCTAGTCTCCCAGGCAAGTTAGCAGGAAGCTGCATCAGAAGTGGAGCAACTGGGACATGAACCATACCCATTTGGGATGCCAGTGCTGAGGTAACAGCTGAACTCACTATGCTACAATGCTGGCCCTCACTTTGTACTTTTAAGTGAAGTTTTACACCGTTTAGTATCTATATATTATTTAAATTAAAAATACTGGTAATGTGCATAATCTAAGAAATATCTACTATCTGTGTATACTTGTTACTACATTAAGAACACTACATATTGGCATCTATGAAAACGTTTCTGTGAAAATAATTCATTGGGGTAAATGCAAAACCTCTTTTCATCAAAATAAATGTCATTATGCCAAAGGAGGCATTTTCCAAAGAGAAAAAACATAGAAACCTAAAAGTGGGAGACCATAGATGATGATTAAGTCCAGATGGGAACATAAAATATTGCAAGTTTTTATATGCCAAGGAGTTTACCATACTAATTCTTCATTTTCTTCATGGTGTTTTTAGAACCAGTAAGTTCAATTTAATAATCACTGCATTTGTGTTTGTTATTAATTTTATGTAAAAAAAAAAGAAATCCTGTTGTTGGCAACAAAATGGATGAAATCCTATTGTTGACACAAAATAGATGCAACTAGAAACCATTATACTTAGTGAAAGAAGCCTGTCCCAAAAATACATATACCATATGTTCTCCCTGGTCTGTGGTAACTAATGGAGTACATAAAAGGTAATCTATAGGAATGAAATTGACACTTAAATTCACTGATTGTTTTTAGCCCTTGAATCAACTGTTGAGGAACAGTGATTTTTTTTTCTTCATACTATTTTCTGGACTCTTTACTTAGTGTAGGATTAATCTTATTAGTATAAAGTTAACTGAAAGTAGATCATTGTAATAAGAATGGAAATAGGAGAGGGAGAAGGAGGAAGTGGGAGTGTGGGCAGCAGGGAGGGTAGGGTGGAAAGTATCACTATGTTCCTGAATCTGTATATAAGAATGCATGAAATCTGTATGCCTTAAATAAAATATAAAGAAAAATAAAGAACTAATCCCAAATCTTCTCAGACTATTCAAAACAATTGAAAAGGAGGGAATCCTCCCAAGCTCCTCCTACAAAGCGAGCATCACCTTAATTCTCAAACGAGAAAAAGGAACAACTAAGAAAGAGCACCATAGAACAATATCCTTGATGAACAGTGATGCAAAAATACTCAATACAATACTATCTAATCAAATCCAACAACACATTAGAAAGATCATTCACTTGTACTAAGTGAAATTTATCCCTGGTATGCAGGGATGGTTTAACATATGAAAATCAATAAAAATGATACATCACACTAATTGGAGGACATTGCATCTTAGCCAATGATTTTTTTACATTTCTTGAGATGATCCCATGGTTTTTGTTCTTTACTCTGTCACTGTGATGTATTACTTATTGATTTGTGAATGTTGAGTCATATTTGCCCCCCTGAGATAAATCTCACTTGATAAGGATGCATGATCTTTTTAATGCAGTGTTGGATTCTGTTTGCTAGTACTGCTTTAAGAATGCAGTGTTGGATTCTGTTTGCTAATACTGCTTGAAGAATGTTTGCATCTATGTTCATCAGAATATTTGTACATAGTTTTCTTTTCATGGTGTACCTTTGTTTGATTTTGGTATCAGAGTAATGGTGGCCTCATGAAAGGAAATGTGGCAGAGTTTCATCGTTTTTAATAGTTGTATAAAAATTTGAGAAGTTCTGGATTTACTTTCTCTTTAAATGTTTTATAGAATTTAGATATAAAGCCATTATGTACTGGATTTTTCTTTCTTTTTTCAATGAGACACTTTCACTTACTGCTTCAATCTTGCTTCTTTTATTGGTATGTTTGGATTTTCCATATTTTCTTTATTTAACTTTGGTAGGTAGATATAGGCAGGCATGTATTCTAGGAGACTGTTGATAAACACAGACTTAATAACAAATGGGTATCTTTACTGAAGTGCAAAATGAAAAGAAAGAGACAGATATGAGAGATAGGAAAAATATTATAGTTTTTGTTATCTGCACTTGTTTAAGGTTGATGAAAAGTATAGAGAAACAAATTCTGGTGATTCCCAATTTGTCCTTACAGTTATTTAGTATTTGGGAGTGCCATGGACTATGTGAATTGAATGGAGAGATTTGTGAAAATATCAACACATTGTGAAGTTTGTGCATGATAAGATGATTAATTAAATTTGGAATTTGCTGTCTTTGGCCACTAAGGGACATCTAAATAGAAATACTGGTGGCATTAGTTTAGAGCAATAGTGTCCAACAGAACTTTCTATAATAATAGAAATACGTAACATTTTCACTGCCATGTAAAGTAACCCATAGGGATGATGCTTATTAGCACTTGGGAGGCAACTAATGTCACTGTGACCTAAAATACTTAATTTTAATTAGTTTAACTTCAAGCTTAATCAATCCCATGTCTTGTGGCTACCACTTCAGGCAGTGCAGGTATGGTGAATTAATTTAAGTTAGTTTTACTCTGCTTTTTAAAAGATGTATTTATTCATTTGAAAGGCAGTGTGACAGAAAGAGAGGGAGATAGAGAGAGAGAGAGAATGCTTCCATCCACTAGTTCACTCCCCAAATGGCTACATTGGTAGTCTGAACTAGATCAAAGCCAGGAGCCAGGAACTCCTTCCATGTCTTCTGAGAGGGTGGTAGAGACCCAAGTACTTGGGTACATCATTCCCAGAAATATTAGCAAGGAGCTGGATCAGAAGTGGAGCCACTGTAACTCAAACAGGCACTCTGATATTGGATGACAGCATTACAACTGGAGGCTTACCCCACTGAGTACATTGCTATGTCCCAATCCTCTGTTTCTTGAGTGAAGAAAATCAGTAAATTCATCATGAAAACATGACTAATAACTCAAATTTAAAAGAAGCAATTGGGGCAAGTGTTATAGTATAGTGATTTAAATCAGTGCTTGCAACGCTGGTATCCCATAGGAAGGCCAGTTGCCAGCTAGACTGCTCCACTTCTAATCCAGCTCACTGCTAAAGCAGCTGGGAAAGCAGTAGAGGATGACCCAAGTGTTTGAGCCTCAGCCACTCACGTAGGACACCTGGATGGAGTTCCATTCTCCTGGCTTTGGCCTAGGCCATCCCTGGCCATTGGGCCATTTGAGAAGTGAGCAAATGGGATGGAGGATGTCTCTCTCTCTCTCTCGATCTCTCTCTAACTCTGCCTTTCAAATAAATAATTTTTAAAAAAAATAATGAATTATTCAAATTTTAACTTATGTGTTCCTCAATGAAATGGTCATCATAATGTAATGATGTACCATTGTTTGCTTAATTCTCTATTCCCTGTTTAAACATAATGTATTGTTCCTGTGGAGAAATGGTATAATCAAGTATTAATTTCTTTTTTTTCAGCCAATGGTTGTGAATATGAAAATATCTATAGTAACTGTGATGACCTGGAAAGAATGCTAAGTTGTGAACATCAATTGGTTAAGAACAACTGCAAGGCCAGCTGCTACTGTAAGGATAAAATTTATGGAAAGCCCCTCACAAACTAAAAGGAATATGGAGAGAAGCTACATCATCCACTTAGATTTGATGTATACTAGCAGGGAAGTTATAGGTGCATTAGCTCCAAATTTGATTCCAAAATGTAATAAATATTTTTCTTTTGAATATACTTCTTATTTTACAGAAATGGCTTTTAGAGAAAGGATTCAAAGTAATAAAATCTATGGTAACAACTTGAAATTTCTGTATATAAATTTGTGGTGTAAATTAAATTAAATCAAGTAGAAGCTTCTGAAAGTTGTATTGTTTTATAACTATGGTTATTAAGCTCCGGAGCTGAAATTGAAAATCATGTTCCTAGATTAAAATGTACAGTAAGAATGGAATGTATTAGCTTTGTCACATAAATGCTGGCCAACAGTCATCTTTCCTAGCACTGCTGTATAAATAAATACCTCCAAATAATCATTTACATATAATCCATTTTTTAAAGATGTACTTGAAAGTCAGAGTTAGACAGAGAGAGAGAGAGAAAGATCATCCATCCACTGGTTCACTCCCCAAATGACCGCAACAGCAGGGGCAGGGCCAGGCCAAAGATAGAAGCCAGGAGGTTTTTCCAGGTATCCCACATGTGTGCAGGGGTCCAAGAACTTGGACTGTTTTCTACTGCTTTTCCAGGTGCATTAGCAGAGAACTGGATCAGAAGTGGAGCAGCCAGAACTTAAACCAGCCCTATATGGGATGGAGGCATATCAGTTACCGGCTATGTGGCAGTGCCAGCCCCCACATATTTTATATTTAATGCTGTTTCATTCATTCACCCTTTGTCTCACTCATTCAGCTCAACCTACAATTAAGTTGAATGTGTCCTAAAGGAACCCAAACTTTAAGTTTGCCAAGATTAATGAAGACTTTTGATTCACTTTAAAATCATTATTTATTTATTTGGTAGGCAGAGTTGCAGAAAGAGAGAGGGAAAGACAGAGAAAGACAAATCTATTCACTGATTCACTCCCAAAATGGCTGTAATGACTGGGGCTTGGCTGGCCAAAGGCAGGAACCTAGAACTCCATCCAGGTTAACCACATGAGTGGCAGATTCCCAAACACCTGGTCCATCTTCTGCTGCTTCTCCCAAGCCACTAGCAGGGAGCGGGGTTGAATGAGGAACAGCCAGAACTGAAACCGGCACATGTTACATGTGGCGACTAAACCCAGCACCACAAAGCTAACTGCAATTTACACAAGTTTTCCAATAGAAAATGATCACACTTTATTTTTTATACCTCTTTTCCCTTAGAAAAATTTTCTTTTAGAAACATTTTTAAAAGAATTAAAAATAATCTCCATAAATACCCCCTCAAGAAGGCACAACTCAGTCTTCTTCATTTTGAGACTCGTTGAATTTAGTGACTCACTTCCAAGAACTAAAATGTGGAAGAAGCAAAAGAGTAACAATAAAGTTGAGGGTTGGCAAGTTCCATATGAACCAACAGATCCAAATTAACACCATCAGTGATTAGTTATGTGGATTCTGTTCTTCATCCTCTGTGACATTCTCGCTAAGAAAATCAAAATCTCTCTCTAATCAAATGAGCTAAAACATCAGACAAACCTAAACTGAGGCACAATCTACAGAATACCCCTGAAGTATTTGACAGTACTCCTCAAAACTAAAAATCATGAAAAATCAGGAAATTTTGAGAAATAGTCACAAACCAAGGGAGCATAAGGAGACATGAGAATTAAATGCAATGTGCTATCATGGATTGGATATTGGAAGAGAAAAAACCATTAATGGGAAAATTGGTACAATCCAGGTATGGAGTATTATTAACAGTGACTCTGATTTCTTAGTTTTGATCATTGTGCTAGGGAAATGTAAAATGGTAACAATACAGAAAGTGAATCTGAACGAGAAATACATGCAGATCTCTCCACTATGTTAGCAAATTTTCTGTAGACCTAAAATAAAAATAAATAAAAAATGCATTTAAAAAGAGCAAGATTTTTTTTCTTGCCACCCAGAAACTTCACATTTTTTCTCTAGATTATCTGATTATTGATCTTTCAGACTTCCCCTGACTAACTTTCACTTTTTCTGTGCAATTGTTAAACAGATGATTTTGTCATCTTTTCATAACCTTTCAAATAATACCAATAATTGCACTGTCAAATTTGAAACTTGCTTATCCAGTGTCTGACTTTACTGAAAATTTCAAAGATATACATAGTCTTGAGGGAAGGGAAAGCAGGAAGCTCCAAGGCTGCTACTGTAATTCGCAGATGCTATTTTTGCAGTATCTCTTAGTCTTTAATACATTTTCTAATTGGTTTCCATTCATAACTTTTCAATGGCATTCTTGAGTATTTAGAGAATTCACATATTCATACTCAAACCAAACTGAAAGAAACTGAATGAGTTTCTACTTTCCCCTCCAATCCCATTTCATTTTACTCTCCCTTACTATGATCCAGTACAATGACCCCATTAAATTCTGTGAAGCACCTCAAATCTTTTATATCTCAAGGCAGGTATGTTTGCTATTAGCTCCATTTGAAAGCATCCTTCTTATTACTTACTGCAGTAGCTAATGCAAAATAAACATTCTATCAAAGATATTTCTGTGAGAAGATAACTGAAGAATTTTTTCTTATTCTCTTGCAACTCCATGTATTTTCTTTCATAGTAATCATCACAGTGTGTATCACTGTTTCTTGAGCTTAAGAAATATTTGTTGAAGATAATATGGAGCTCATTCTGGTAGAAAAGAGAAAAGGAAAACTATTTTGACTGATACTAAGAAATCATATACATTATCAACTAAAATTGCTAGAGGATAAAACATGATAAGGATGGGCTTGGAGAAAGAAAGGTGGATTTAAACAACTTTTCAGATAAATCCTCTCTGAGAAAATGATATTGGGTCAGAAACACAATAGAAATGAGAGAACAACCAATTAGATTCTTTAAGGGAGAAGACTTCTGACAGAAAGAAAAGTGAGTACAAATTTATTGAGATAGATAATAACTTGACATAGTTAAGTAAAGGCAAGAAGCCCAGAAGAGCTGAAGCAGAGAGAGAAAAGCTAAGAAAATTTGAAAAGAAGCAACAGCATTAGGCAGAAACCTGGTTACATAGTGCAAATGTCAAAACATCACCTAGTGCCCTTTAATATATATATATATATATTATTTTCATGTTAACATTTTTAATAAAAACACTTTTAAATAAATTAGTATATTATTAAAAGTAAAGTGGCAAGTCATCAACGTATGTTGAAAAGGAGTGTGATATAATGAAATCTATTTTGTAAGGGAGCAAGAATGGAAGCAAGAAAGCAGTTAAGAAGCAATTGACTGAAAATCATTTTCAGTTAGGCTGTACGAGATTATTGGTGTATATCATAAATATAAATATTTTTGTGTATGTGTGGTAGCCTCAGCTAATTCATAGGGTATACATTCCAAGAATAAAAAAAAAAACGAGAAATGTACTGAAGTTTTTAGGCGCAATCCTAGGGACAAATGGAGAAGCGATGGGAGGAAACCACTTAGCGAGATGGCTGTGAAGGCATAAAGCCCTGTGACGTCGCCCCCACGTGGTGCAATGGGGAAAGCTGACAATCGCCATAGGAGGGGCGAGCAGCCGCAGCTAGGCCCCACACCACGAAGACCTGTGCTCAGGAGAAGGAGGTAAGTATTAGGGTAGCCTGGGAGAATGGAAACGACCAGGCACGGGAAGGTGAGTGAAGACAGAGAGATACATCTGTGAGGAGGGGGGGATTGCTCGTCTTCATCCATGCCTGTGGGCACTGTCGAGGGTACATTGGCAGATTTCAGGGCAGATAGTTCACTATTATTGCTTAGTACTTACCCACCAAGGACGTTCAATGCACCTCTCTGTTTAATCTATCATATGCTTTACTTATCTTATAAAACAAAACATCCTATGTACCTGAGACCTATTAATTCACACAAGTTGGACGTCTCTAAATCTGGTCTTTCATGAAATCAAATTAAGTGCCTTAGTTTCTTATGTTTTGAATGTACTGTTATTCAAAGTTGTATACAATACTTAGACTTATGGTCATTGCCTCTTCTGGATTTTATGTCATCCATTGTCTTCCATATGAAAACATGAAGTTAAAAATTTAATTCCCAAATCCATGTATGTCTGAAACTTCTTACTGATATTATCCTTTAGATAGTGCATGAGTTGGAGTCCTAGATAAGGGATTAGGAGTATTGAAAGTATGCTATGATTTTTCAGAGAAGCTAGGGAATCCAGAATTAGTTGAACTCTTTTAAAGAGTCTACTTTTAGGTTAGTGCTTGAAGCAAAAACTAGGACATAGAAACACAAACTGATCTCTAGAGGAAATTATAGTCATAATGGTGACTTCATATATACTAATGAATTAGAGAACAAAACTAAATAGTTGAGCCAAGTTTTCAGTTTGTGACAGAAAATATGGATACTATCTATAACAGTAGTCTTCTTTTATTTATTTTAAATATTCCATTTTTTAGCACTATGAAACTGTACACCATGCTGCTCCTACAGACATCCTAAGACAGCTATGTCATCCTGGTCTTAGAACATCTGCCATAAAGGGCACAGTACTTTTTGATTGGTAAGTGGCAAGAGAAAAAATGGTAACCAACTTTTCAACTATGTATGAATGTAGAGATAACATGAAGTTATAGTGAATGGAGAAGTATTTCATATGCTCTCACCATTGTTTTCATTGATGCAACAAAGATGATTGAAAGATGTTGGATGAGTGAAAAAGTATGGGGAAGGAGAGAAGCAGAGAAGAGTGTATCATATCATGGTCTATTAAATTATGGAATAATATGTCATCTAAGGCAAGCCTATTGATTGACTGAGCTGTGCAAAATCTTCAGGCTCTTATGTATATTTACCTTTCAAGGAACTGATGATGATAAGCAACACAGATGTTAGGTAGTTTTCCTAAAGTAAGCCAGAACCATGTCTTGAACACTTGAATCCCTGATTAGATTTTTCTGATCCCTCCCTAATACGCACGCACCAAGGCATCTAGAAGGCAAAACAAGTCTTATAAACACTTCTGAAATCAACTACTAAATATAATATATGTTTATATAAAGATCTTAGGAATCCTCACACTACCAAATATGTCATATTGTGTATGAGTATTGATTATACTAGGTGTTTTGCATATATTATGACTTTCAATTTTCAAAGTTGACAATATATGATAATCCACATTTTACATAGAGAAATTTGACACTGAAGCTCAGTGAGAGTTTCATAGACCTAATGACTTCCAAAAACTGTATTCCTAATCATTAAGCTGTAAGTAGCTGATAAGTAGGAAGTAAAAGTCAGAGAAAGCAGAGCCATGGGCGCTCTCTATGATGCTGGCTCCTTGTTCCTGGTAATAAATCTGACTTCAGTGGTGAGTATAGAAGCAGTAGGTCAAAAAAGCAAAATCCAGATTTTGGTATCCTTGAAAAGATGAGAGGAACTTTGCTAGTGAGAGGGAGACATCATGGTTTACTTTCTCTTAATGCTTTGTGGGAAGCAAATAATGTCATAACATTGTTGATTAAATGGTGATAAAAATTGAGGCCACTGATTTGAAAAATATCATTTCAGAATTTTTATGACAATTTTTTTCATTATTTAGATTGTTTATACTTGCGGTATACAATGTCATAATTCAATACATATATTCAATGTGTGATGATCAGTTATCATTTTAAATTCCTTACACTGTGTCAAAATCTTTAATAATAGTGCATTTTTCTGTGGTGCAGTGTGATAGTTCAATAAATGCATACAATGGGTGTTAAGCCAATCAGGAACATTAGCATTTCCCTCTTCTTGTCATTGCTTCTATATGTTCATAAAATATATAGCAGGTTATTGTAAACTATAGCCACTCCACTGTGCTGTGAAACTCTAGAACTTATTCCTTCTATCTGTATTTTGGTGCCCATTGTCCAGCCTCTCTGTGTGCACCCCCTTATCTTCCCAGAATCTTTTAAACTTAGGTTTACTTGAAAACCAGAATTTACAAAAACAGAAATGGGTACAATATATATTTTCCTATAACTTCTCTCCACTGTCCTTTCTAGAGTTTAAACAGATATTACATCCTGCTATGAGAACCAACAGTGAGTAGCAGTAGTAATATTTTAAGAATATTCTATTATGCCATTTATTTTTAGGTTGCTATGGGTAAAATTATATATTTAGTAAATATACCTATGTTTTCTAAAATTTTGATAAATTTTTATTAAGAATGATTTCAATAAAACTTTTAAAATTAAGAAGGAATATTGTAGCACTATTACAAAACAAAGATGTAATATCCAATGAATTTTTATATTCATTCTAAAAATAATTTCCTTAATTCCTGTCTTTATTGCTTTTTTAAATAATTATATTAAAATCACCTTAAATAGAATTTAAAATGTTGCTATTTATGTATATAAACTTCCATATTAATTGTTTTACTTCTATTACATATATGATTATGCAGTAGTGTATGAATTATTAAAATAGGAACAGCAAGGCTCCATTGTGCTGCAACAATGATTCATTGTTTGCTTTTCCCAGTTGAAACTATGTCTCTTTCAGTGTATATTGAGTTTTAATTGGATTAAAATTAATTTCTGATATTGAATAAAAAGTTATCATTGAAAAGGGCTAACTGATCTAGGCCTTTATTTTTTCATCTGTAAAATTGAAGAGTAATACCCAAGAAAGCAGCAAAGTGCATTACACTTCAAATTTTATCATAAACCATTAACAAATGTTCATTTTCTTCATTTAATTGGCATACCATTGAGGATCAATTGCCTAATATTTACAAATTGGTGAAGTCTGAGATGTATCGCAAATGATTTTTTGAAGAATTTCTTTCCCTCCAAGAATTTGGGAGTGCAGTCTCACACATTGGAAGCAAATCAAAGCGGACTTTAATTAGCAAAATAAGTGAAGTAGATTAATGGCAGGAAGATGAGTGCTTCCTAAGTGAAATGGTCTTACTGCTTCATCCGAAATGTCTAGGACGTTTTGATACAGTAAGAAAGGACAATATGTGAATGGAAGGGGAGAGGGAGTGGGAAAGGGAAGGGTTGCGGGTGGGAGGGACGTTATGGGCGGGAAGCCATTGTAAGCCATAACCTGTACTTTGGAAATTTATATTCATTAAATAAAAGTTTAAAAAATGCTATAACTAGTACTCAAACAGTATTTTTCACTTTGTTTTATGTGTGGGTGTAAACTGTTGAAATCTTTACTTAATATATACTAAATTGATCTTCTATATATAAAGATAATTGAAAAAGAATCTTGATGTGAAAGGAAGGGGAAAGGGAGCTGGAGAGGGGAGGGTTGAGGGTGGAGGGAAGTTATTGGGGGGGGTGGGGGAGCCATTGTAATCCATAAGCTATACTTTGGAAATTTATATTCATTAAATAAAATTAAAAAAGAAAATATTACTGGGAATATTATGATAATTCAACAACTAAATTGAAACTGAAGAGTTTTTTTTTGTACATAAAAAATTTAAGAACAAATACAGCCTGAAACTTTTGAAGGAAATCAGAAATAGTGATAGTGGTGATTATTTTTCTATTATGTACACTATTATATTGATGTATACAAAATTTTTTTCTCATTTTTGTAAAAATTTTAATTATCTTATCAGTGTTATAGTTTTCAGTTTTAAAAACTACATAATAAAATTAAAATTATTTTAAGAAAAAAAAAGAAAGGACAATATGGACAATGAAATGCTGAATGACTTTTCAAAAATTAATGAAAATATTACCTGTGTACCAAATCATGTATTAAACTTCCTTGAACAGCTAAACTTTTAATACATTGATTGTATTTGCATTTTTTTCTCCACAGGAAATTTGAGATTACACACGAGTATAAGGAAGAAAATTAACACAACTTCTAAGAGTTCCATTAGAAAAATAATTAATGAACTGGTTGCACATATATGTCTATGTGGTCACAATCCTGGAATCTTGATTGCAGTCTGATATACATAAAATGGACAAATAATTATACTTTTCATATAAAATAGCAAATCAAAAGACAGTACACGGGGGCTGGCTCTGTGACATAGAGGTTAAGCCTCCCCCTGCAGTACCGGCATCCAGAGAGTGAACCAGCAGATAGAACATTCTCTCTCTCTCTCTTTCTCTCTCTCTCTTCCCCTCTCTCTCTCTGTAACTCTGCCTTTCAAATAAATAAAAATAAATCTTAATAATAAAGAGACAGTACACATTGAAAGTAAGCTTTTCCAAAACATAGAGATGAATAATAGATGCTAGTACTATGAATACCTATGAAGGAATGTGGAGTTTTTTCCATATTTTCCTTTTGGTAAGATAAGGGTAACAAAACCATGATAAAGAAGGCAACATGTCCCTATCATTTATAATTGCACCTTAAAGGCATCAATCAAATTATTCACTTTATTCACTGCTGCCCTTAGTACAGACAGGATCAGCTCCACTATGAGTCTACTGGAACTATGTCAATTATTCACTAATTATGTTATTAGCAAATTTGAAGGTCACAGTTCCTTTGGATAAGCAAGATAATTTCATTGATTTTTCTTCCTCTTAGTCAGAAATCCATGCACTGCTTGATCTAATGCAGGCTTTTGTTTTCTTTTGCTTAATTTCTAGCAATGGCTTTATTCCCAGTGGTGTTGTTTCTGGTTACTGTGCTGCTTCCATCTTTACCCACTGAAGGAAAGGTAAGGTTGAAATTGATAATCTCAGCACTATCTGCAACTAGGTGGATAGCAAGCTACTTCAAGGATGGAAGTGTCTGGTATGCTATGAGGTTCTCATCGGCTATTCAAAGGACTTGACATAGCTGTCAGTCACATGTAGTGATTAAACACTTGAAATGAGGCTTGAATGAGACAAATTGTAGCGCAAGTATGATACCACATTTCAAAGGTTTAGAGAAACAATAGCAATAAATTTCAATAATGATGAAATGATAGTACCTTGAATATTTAGTTTACAAATGTATTTGATTCCTAGGGCTACTGAGACACAAGATCATAAGCTTGTAACTTAGAACGACAGAAATTTATTCTTTCACAGCTATAGAGGCCAGAAATCTGAAATCAAGGTATCTTGAGACCGGATGCTCCTGGAGGTTCCAGAAGGGATCAACACCTTGCCTTATTCCCAGCATCTGGTGGCTTCTGCCAGTCCCTGGCATTGATAAACGTGTGGCTCCATCACTCTGATCTCTGCCTTCATCTTCACACTGCTGTCTGCTCTCTGTGTGTCTCTTATAAAATATGGGTCACTGGATTAATGGCCCACTGGATAACGTAGGATGATTTCAATCTAAGATCTTTAAGTGTATCTTTAAAGAGTGCCTTTTTTGATTCCAAAATAAGATAACACTCACACATTCTGGGGATAAGCACATGACATGTCTTTTTGGAAATCACCACTCAACTCATTATAAATAATATACATTATTAATTCAGTATCACCCATTTCTTTTTATTTTTCTAGATTTATTTATTTATTTGAAAGTTAGCGTTACAGAGAAGCAGCAGAGACAGGGAGAGCGAGAACGAGGGCAAGAGCAAGAGAGAGAGAGACAGAGAGAGAGAGAGAATCTTCCTACAATGGTCAGGGCTGTGCTGAGCCAAAGCCAGGAGCCAGAAATTTTTTAAAAACATTGCAAAGCTTCTTTTAAGAAAAAAAAACATAAAATCTGCCACATAGTAGGTAGAATGATTTTAGTTGAGTATTGAATGTGAGACATGCACTTCAGCTGGTCCTCAACATTCTTTCTCCAAATACAAATCCTTATCTCAGGGCAAAGAAAGTCCAAGATGAATTTCGGGTTCCACCCTTATGTCACTTTGCTGCAGTCAAAAGAAATGGGAATGAATATGCCCTAAGGTTCTAAAATATCATCTACCCTATATCTATAAAAATCATATAAAAAATTTCTTGAAGCCAGAAATTTGCATTTGTGTCTCCAATACAGGTTGTTATTTGTTGTGCCATGAATTACTCCTTGTTGCAAAGCTTTTCTCTACTATATCCCCTGCAAAATTCATAATTTTGTCTCATTTTTATTGGAAGTGCTCAAAACTTTGTTTTTAATAATTCTGTATTATCATAAATTAGCTAAATCTTATGCACATGATTTTTTCTCTGGAATTATTCACTATTATAATTTTCAAAAGCGTTAAAAATAATTCTTATTTTTCTCTAGGATCCAGCTTTTACTGCTTTGTTAACCACCCAAACACAAGTGCAAAAGGAGATTGTAAACAAACACAATGAGCTAAGGAAAGCAGTCTCTCCCTCTGCCAGCAACATGCTGAAGATGGTAAGAGGAGATAATGGATGGGTAGTGCTGTGAACCAGTGTACCAGCAGTGAAAGGGGCAGGCAGTGGGGAATCACCTCTTTTCAGGTTTTTGTGGTTTAAAAAAGCCAGCCTGTTTTCTGTTCACTTTCTTTCCTACTCTCATCTCAAAAAAATCTCCCTTACCTTTTTGTTTCACTCTTCGAGATCAGTGGCATTTTATATAAATAAAAGTTAACTTCCCAGGTCACAGTCCCTGAAAGTTGGTATCTCCCATATAAATGCAGTGGTATACAAAATAAGTTCGGAATGACCCAGGCCAGGATACAAGTATTGAAATATAATTAGAATTTTTCACATATGAATCCATGTTTAGGTTATCACACTGCCTAAAATCCTAGCTGTGGCTGGTTAGCTCTCTTAAATAACATGGTTCTAGATATTTCACTCCTTAGATTCACCATCTATGGACTTCAATTCCTGTGGAAACTGGTGCTGTGGCAGACAGAGAAACACTAACACCTAAAATACAAAAAAAAAAAAAATTAATAGCAGTGATAATTAGATAATATGGAAGTTTTAAGATATAATCAATCTACCAATCAGATTATAAGCCATGTGCCTCATTGTGGTGAATCTGTGTATTTTTTTTCCTATGATATTTAGGAATGGAGCAGAGACGCAACAGTAAATGCTCAAAAGTGGGCAAATAAGTGCACTTTAGAGCACAGTGACCCAGAGGACCGAAAAACCAGTAAGTAAATTAGAAATATTTGTTGAATAATTAACAGATAAAACAAAAGTGGACCTTGGTGGGATATTACATTAAAAAGATTTTGTGAATATAGATTGCTTATACAGTAATCTCTCTTCAAAACTGTATGAGATGCAGAGATAGTGAAGATATGAACAATTTTGGACTTCTTTATTGCTTACATTATGCAAATAATTTCTTACATATTATTTGTTCCTCTCAACTAGCTCAGAGTAAGTCACGTGTCATCTGTGTGTGTTTTTTTTTTATTTTGCAATTTTAAAGGTTAGAAAATTGTGTTTATAAAGTTAAGTGACAAACCCAGAACACAATCTGAAAAGGTGTCATACCAGAAAATTTTTAATTTCTAAATCACTGTTCTTTTTATAATAAATAATTGTTCAATGTTTTGAAATCTGATTTTGTCTTCATAAATACATTAAATTATGTTGATTGTCCCTAGTATTGTTCTAAAAATATTAAACATTTTTTACTATTTAATCATACTAAAATACATCATATTAAAATTCACATAAAATTAATATTTTGAGTATGATCATTAATTTTTTAAACCAAGTAATCAAGTATTTTGTATGTACTGAGTGCCACCAATGTACAGAATATTATTTAGACTGAAAAAAGTCAATAATACATATCAAGTATTATAAAAAAAAAAAGAGATAGAAACATGTGCTCATTAACTTTATGAAAAATACATACACTATCAAGATTGGGATCCACATAGGCAAGCCTAATTTGAAATCAGTGGGTAATTTGCCTGTTGTTTCAAGTGAACTATTATTATTTATATTGTTGCTGCTATGATAATAATAAAATTATGAAGAAAGATGACTGCATTCAGTAAAAAACTGAGACAAATGGTCTTAAGTTACAAGTCTCTGGTTAGACTCTTAATTTCGCTTCTTCTCTTTACAAAGAATCCCAAGAATATTTTAAAATCTCTGTAAACAGCCTGTAGAGTTTGAATTACAAAAGCACATATATTATATATGATATATGCTGTAAATATAAAATAAATATATATATATGAATATATATTGGTGGATTGCAAAAAACAGAGAAATATTTCTGGGCTATCATGCACATGTGGAACTCTCTGAGGAGGATTTGGTCTTGTAATATTTTGATTTCCTGATTAAGGGATGATTTACAAGTTTTGAAAGCTATTGTGGGGCTGGCGCTATGGCATAGTGCGTAAAACCGCCAGCTGCAGTGCCTGCATCCCATATGGGCACTGGTTCGAATCCCAGCTGCTCCACTTTTGATCCAGCTCTCTGCTATGGCCTGGGAAAGTAGTACAAGATAGCCCAAGTCCTTGGGCTCCTGCACCCACGTGGAAGACCTGGAAGAAGCTCCTGGCTCCTGCCTTTGGATCGGCACAGATCCGGCCATTGCAGCCATCTAGGGGGCGAACCAGTGGATGGAAGATTCTCTCTCTCTCTCTCTCTCTCTCTCTCTCTCTGCCACTCCTCTCTCTCTCTGTGTAACTCTTACTTTCAAATAAATAAATAAATCTTTAAAAAAATAAAAGAAAGCTATTGTTCCCCCTGACATCAGTTGTCCCTTGATTGGGCCTCTTAAAGACTGATTATAAACACTTTCTTCAAATTTCACAAAAGTATATAAACATTTATTCAGGCTCCTGTATAGATATGAATACTCTTTGGTGAGGGTGGCACAGCAGTGGAGACAGTATAAGAGTTGGCAGCTGTGTTCCAGAAGCTCATAGTACAAAGTCAAGAATGGGGAGCATTTACACACAAGAAAATTTTAGCATGTAAG
Organism: Oryctolagus cuniculus; assembly: GCF_051225735.1. Lineage (NCBI taxonomy): Eukaryota > Metazoa > Chordata > Mammalia > Lagomorpha > Leporidae > Oryctolagus > Oryctolagus cuniculus. Next base: position 120,428,154 of record NC_142871.1, read on the forward strand.
TAAATACATGTTTGACCATCTGGAAGGAAAAATATTTTTAATGAATGAAATCCTCTCAATAAAGTTATGCATGTCCAAATCAGCTACCATGTTTGAGGCAGTTTTGCCTTCTAATCAGTTTTATTGCTGATTTAAAAAAAAAAGGCATTCTTCTTGTGTATTTTCAACAGTTTGCAACTTCAGTTCCTACGTTTGAATGAAGCATATTTATGCTTATGTTGTAATTTTTTTTATTTCCATTGAATGATTTTTTTACTTTCCTCATGAACAATCTGGTTTTTCTTAGGTACAAAATGTGGTGAGAATCTCTACATGTCTAGTGACCCTACTTCCTGGTCAGATGCAATCCAAAACTGGTTTGATGAGAGCCAGTATTTTACCTATGGTGTAGGACCCAAGAGTCCCCATGCAATTGTTGGACATTATACTCAGGTAAGAGGAATATTTGAAAGCATCTCTACCGCAAGTGCTCTAACAGAGAAAGCTTCCCCAGAGAAAGCTTCCCCAAATTGCTACCAGTTTACATGTTCACTTTGAGGGAACAACCTGAGTAGATGTGCTATACTCTTGACATTTGGCTGATGCTTCATCTAGAGCTGTCATTTTACTTCAAGTCTGAAAAACTCCTCAGAAAGCATGCTCTATAGTGTTTATATTATAAATGGGTAAAATGGTGAATGTCCATGAAAATTTAATGTTAGAATTTTATGACATTGATCAAACATTTTATTTTCTTAAGGTATATGACTACAAAATACAGCAGTAACATTTCTTCCATCTATATTTGTTATCATTTGTCTTTTAATATTTTCCCTGTAATATATTCTAATATATTTCTTGCTTTGTGGATTTTTAGCTTGTTTGGTACTCATCTTACCGTGTTGGATGTGGAATTGCCTTCTGTCCTAATCAAGATAACCTCAGATATTACTACGTTTGCCAATATTGCCCTGCGTAAGTGTGCAGTTTAAAGTTTAGTGCAGATAATCCCATATTCAATTTTATATTTCAAATGTTTTGTCTATCATCAAAAATCTTAAATACATCAGAATTAAATATATAAGAAAGACGTACCTGTGATCAGAAGAAATGATTCACATCCAATATCTCAAAATAATTGGGACATGTTATTAATATAACATTTGATAAATTCAGTAAACAAAATTTCTGTAAAGTAGAATAAAAAGTATATTTCAGTGTAAAGAGAGAATACATTTTTCAAAATGTCTTCAAGATCAAAGTACTGTCAGAGAATCAGAAGCACTTGTTCCTGAGTTATAAAATGTTATCTTTTTTTTTTTTTTTTGCCTCGGGTGATTACTGACATCATAAATAAGAGTGTCAGTTGTTGAATCAACAACGAGAGTCACTGTGCACATATTCCCCATGTAAGATCTCTGTCCTTAATGAGTTGTACTATGAAAATTAATGGTAAACCTAATCTTCAAACAGTACTTTATACTTTGTGTGTCTGTGTGGGTGCAGTCTGTTAAAATCTTTATGTAGTGTACACTAAGTTGATCTTCTGTATATAAAGATAATTTAAAATTAATCTTAATGAAGAATGGGATGGAAGAGGGAGTAGGAGATGGGATGGTTTGCGGGTGTGAGAGTGGTTATGGGGGGAACAACCACTATAATCCAAAAGTTGTACTTTCGAAATTTATTAAATAAAAGTTTAATAAATAAATAAATAAATAAATTTTTGAAAAAAAATGTTATCTTTTCTGTCTGTTGTCTTCCCCAAGGCTCACGGTTAGTCCTTAAACATATGTAGTATGCATTTCTCCAAATTTGCTATCATTGTTCTTGTTGATTACACACTCTAAGAGTGTAGAAACTTGATGGTTAAGCTAGATGTGTTGATGGATTAGCAAATTCAGTTGAAATAATGTGATTTTAGCTCTTTCAGCTCAATTGGTACTATTCTTCTTTATCTAAAAAGAAAACGTTTGTATATTATTATCCTTACAAATAAGTCATTATTTGGAGACTCAAAAATATTTTCAGGAGACTTCTAATGTATTTCAGAATCCTGAAAAGGTAATATATTAAGTCTTTGATTAGAATTTTGCAGAAAATTCCTTAACCACATTTTGAGGTCTTCATTTAAATTCTATGAATATACAAATATTTAATAAATATTCACAAGTTATCTGCTTTGATTTTCTTCATGTTTGACATTCTTTACCACTGCAAGCAGGGGTTCCCCATAAAAACCTCCTATAGTATTTGTTTTGAGACTCTGGATAAACCTGCTGATGTTGGGTTACAGCTGGAGAAATGTCACATTCAAAGACATTTTACAGTGAGCAGATCCTAAAGATCAGTAGAGAGGATCAAGTCCTCAGGAGAATGCATCCAAACTCACTTCTGGGTTCCCAGAGTGAGGCATCTGGAGCCAGATGCTTAAAGTAAAGGTTGGAGTGAGTAATGAGAGGAAGCAAGGGGGTGAACACTTGTGAACACTTCTATATCTATTTCACATTTTTTAAAGTGCCTGTACACAGAATATGTATTATGCAAGGGAGATGGAGTTTCAATAGTGTTGCCTTGGACTCATGTCCCAACTCAGTTTTGAGATTTGCACTCTTATGTTGTTACAAATTAATTAAGATAATTATCATCAATGAATTGCAGGCTAGTGAGTATAAAGTGACTACACCCTGGATACTGATGTTTATCAAATTTGTTTTTGAACTAATTCATTTTGTGTAAGCATAAAATTCTTACTCTCACCTTCCCATTACATGTCACTAAACAAACACACCACTAACAACGTAAAGTAACTACCTCTATCTAGAATTAAAACAAAACAAAGCAAAAAAAAAAAAAAAAATACCAGGACATCATTTTCTCCAGTTTTGAGAAATTAGGGTGCTTTTTCATTTTTCAAATACAAGATGGTACTACTAAAAGCATTGAATATTCTTAACTATATCCATTTTTTATATAAAGGTAAAAAATTCATGTATTTCATATAAACAGTTTTAAGAACATAATGATACTACTTCCTACCCCACCATTTCTTCTCACCTGGCTCACACCCCCTCTCCTCCTTCTTTCTTATTTTTCTTATTATATTTGGAATGACATGCTTTCAATTTACTTTATAATAGTAAGTTTAATCCTCCACTAAATAAAGAATTCAACAAGTATAAAGTAGAAAAACTGCAGTTCCTCAGGAATATAGATAGTCTATAGACAATAATCAAATATCAAAATGTCAATTTCACTCATATTCATTACATTTTTTGTACTCATATATATCACAAATCAGTGAAAACATGATACTTTTCTTTTTGGGAATGGTTTATTTCACTAAGCAAAAAGGTCTCCAACTGCATCCGTTTAGAATATTCTTTTCCCTACTGGGACCCCTTGGCCCCAGGACCATCACCTTTCCTGTCTCAGCAATTTGACCTGGTCTACTGGAAGATGAAGATGGTGTAATTAGTTGAAATATGCTCTGACAATCCTAGAATCTAGTGATCTCAATTTTGTTGGTCATCCTGTGTAATAATGGTCAAAGAATAGGGGTCAATGTGGGAAGCGTGTTATTAACTTGAATTATTATCTGAGTTATACTTGAAAATTATAATTTTTCAGATTTGTTATATAACCCCAAATATGAATGATTATTTATGTATATATATGGTGGCTGATACTGCCTTTACAATGTAAGCTCAACAACAAAGTAAAAATATTTGATATTGTAAATTTCAAATTTCAGAGGGAATAATGTGAATAGAAAGAATACTCCTTACCAACAAGGAATACCTTGTGCCAGTTGCCCTGGTCACTGTGAGAACGGCCTTTGTAGTAAGTTTGAAGTAATTAACTTGCTATTATTTTAAACAATTCTTAATTCATTTTCTTTTATTAATAAATTCCCTAAAGTAAGCAATAAAAAGAATGTGTTAATGCGAAAAGGAAAAGCTCATCAGTGTGTTAAATATTTTATACACTGCAGTGGTCTACACTGCATTTGTAATTACTACATACAACATAATGGAGTACTTACCATCAAGTAACATGTTGGATACATTTTAATTATTATGGATGGTAGAGTTGATTCGCTGAGAAATTTTACCTTTTAAATGTATTCACTATTGAATAGCATTCTTTCTGACCCAACTGTAATTCAGAATATTGAAAATATCAACACTATTAAACGAGTATAAAAGAAAGATAATATGTATAACACTGCTGAACACTACTTGCCTAGAGTAAGAACTTCTTGAGCAAAATGTGGCTAAGTTAGAATCATGTTATTTGAAGAGCTTTCTAGCAGTAGCATGCAGAAACAATTGCCTGACCTTCAGCTAGGAAACTTGAAATATGTAGATTTTGTAAAAAAGGATGTTATTACCATAGTAATATCAAAATAAATAACAAAAACAATATTTGATTTGTTACCTATGCTGGTTGAGTGCTAATCAAAAGAAAAGAGGAGTTCAAAAAATTCCTGTTTCTGCCTTAGATTTTTTAGTTGGAGCACCATTGCACTTGTATGTGGGAAGGTTTCAAGGGGGTTGCCCCAAGAATTGTTACTCTTTTGGCCGGCGCAGCGGCTCAATAGGCTAATCCTCTGCCTGCGGCGCCAGCACACGGGGTTCTAGTCCCGGTTGGGGTGCCGGATTCTGTCCCGGTCACTCCTCTTCCAGTCCAGCTCTCTGCTGTGGCCCAGGAGTGCAGTGGAGGATGGCCCAAGTCCCTGGGTCCTGCACCTGCATGGGAGACCAGGAGAAGCACCTGGCTCCTTGATTCCGGCAGTGCGCTGGCCGGAGTGGCCTTTGAGGGGTGAACCAACGGAAAAGGAAGACCCTTTTTCTCTGTCTCTCTCTTTCTCTCACTGTCCACTCTGCCTGTCAAAAAAAAAAAAAAAAAAGAATTGTCACTCTTATATGTAGTATGATGAGTTCAGTTTTAGACTTGTTGAATTGGGGCCCTTAGTGAGAATCCAACTGGAAACATTGAGGGGGAAATAGACATGTTTGCACTTTTTTACATCTGTATCCATCTTAAAGACAACTTACTCCAGAAGGAAAGTGTTGAAGTGTAAAACCCATGCAGTCCAATTGTGTGAGATGATGTAAATGTTATTTATGCATGTGTGTCTTGTTAGCTTAACCTAGGAGCATGTGAGGTCTCTGAATACTTTGACATGTGGGTAGTAAGATTAAGAAACAATGTTTCACTTAGTATTAATAGCTGCATGTGACTATTGGCCCCCATAGGGGACTCTGAGGATATAAAGAGATTTAATTATTCTCATTGCTGAATAAGAAAAATGAGCCAATTCATTTTAGAAACATACCACGAATTTGAAATAAAGTGACAGAATAATCACTGAGCACAACCAAAATACTTCATTTTTTCCTCAAGTCATAGAGCCCTATCACAGTGTGAGTAATGCTACCTTGTTATTCGTTTATAGCCTTTTCTTCAATCACTTTAAATGTATGGATTGTTTTGCTTCTACCAAGGAAATTAACCAGGATCTAACTTTCCTGTTTTTGTTACAGCCAATAGCTGCGAGTTTGAAGATCTCCTTAGCAACTGTGGCTCCTTGAAGAATACAGCTGGCTGTGAACATGAATTACTCAAGGAGAAATGCAAAGCTACTTGCTTATGTGAAGACAAAATTTTCTAAAATGGCTTGTGTGTCTTCTGCAGAACAATGTGGAGAAGGGTTGCATTACTTACTTGACACCAGCCAGGGGAAATTGTAGCTATGTTAGTTATGAATTTGATACCCAACAGCTTTGCATCTTTTTTCTCCTCAATCTTCACAGAAATCTCTTATCATACGATGATTTTCCATAGCATCCTAGTCCATGATGACCTCTGGACTTTGATAGAAATTTTGCACTTTAAATGTAATGAATTGAGTCAAACTGAAGATGTTGAAAGTTATATAACAATAGGACTTACACCACCACCACATGGATTAAAATGGAGAATTTCGTGTCCAGAAACACACTAAAGGAGAAAAGACTGTAACATCCTTGCATTCCTACTACATGATTTCCACCTGTGTAAAGAATGAACTTAAAGCTTGGCATCTACATTTTTCCTATGGCACTTGTTAAAAATCAGCTTTTAGAATAAAAAACTAATCTGAGCAACCACAAAGATGTTCCAATGCAGTGTTTTTACTGTTTTAATAACTGACTTGAGCTACACTCAGTCCAGATAAATGACTACACCAAATCTATCAAATTTCAAACAAAAAAGGAATCCAGTTCTGTTTCTTTTCATCTTCTCCCTTTATTTTTTATTAGAAACCAAAAAGGAGATAGAATTTTCAAACACAGCCCTTAAGAAAACAAACTTATTACTTTGGCAACTTTTTATGACTATCATTCTGTTAGAGAGATTTACCATTGATAAGCGCTGTGTTTTCAGTATGATCTTTTCCTTTCACCTCATACAAGAATTTAACCCTGAAAAATCTATGCTAATGGCATTAAGATGATAAAAATTAATCTAACAATAGTGTTTAGAGGTAGGGCAGACTTAAACAAGGCCATTAGAATGTATCATCTGTAACTGTATCCTCTAAGAATAGGGGGAGAGAGAACAGAGGTACACACTTGCTCAAATCTAGATATGAGCTGTGTGGTTTGGATGCTCAGGAACCAAAACTGTGAGCCAAAATAATCCTCTTTTCTCTAAATAATCCTGCTTCAAGTAGCTTTCTGTAGCAATTAAAGGCCAACGTAATAAATCTTAGCATAAATTTTCTTTAGATGATAACAGCAGTGTGAAGTGGGCCCATTTTAAATATGAGAAATTGCACAAAAAATCTCAAAAAGGAAAATTTTGTCAGTAGTCGTAGGATAGATCTGGCCAGATGTTGAAATGACATGAGCCATTGATGCTTCTAAGATATTGAAATAGATTATTTGAATCATTCTATAGCTAAGAATGACTTTGAACTTAGAAGCTCCTAGGAGGGAAATTTCTAGGTTCAGATGATTTCACTGAAAAATCAAGTGGGGCTGTAGCACCTTGTTCACTAAATGCATTTCTTTATTTCGTGAACCTTATTTCAAAGAGAATTACATGCTTTAAGAGGTAACAAAGCAGGAGGCTGAAGCAGCCGTCAGTTGACCTTTGAGAGAACAAGGTATGTGTTGCAGAAGATTAGTGAGCATTTGGCATGGATTTCTATCTTTCTGGGACACAGATGGTGATATTGTTTGGAGTTGGAACCAAGCTCAAACAAGAACAAGCTATCAATTGTTACAAACTCAAGGTTACTGTGTGAAAATAAACTTTGGTTTACTGGGTTCAGAAGCATAGGTCAAAACTACTCACACATAAAGGAGTAAAAGCTATAGGATTCTTCTTTCTATATTATCCATTTACTATACTAATATTGTTCTCCAGTCACCAATGTATTTCTTAATTTCTCTGTGTTTTGCTTTTGCTGTTGACCTTATTGGGAATGTGAATTAACCTCATCTGTATTCCCCTTGTTAAATATTTCCCTGAATTAAGCACAAAATATACTATATTCATCAACCCCAATCTATTCCTGTTAGCCAGCTTTTAAAATTTTATATACCCTCCCTGATAGGCTTTCTTTGTTTATATAATAATATCAATACCAATGAAATATGAATATCAATGAAAAGTACTAACAAGTTGGAATAAATGTACATGAAAACACATGACCTTGGAGTCAATAATATTGTTTAGAAGTGATATGAAAACATAAACAAAAGACACATTTCAACCATCCCAGAGATAGAGATATATACAAAACAGAATGTGAACTCAGGAAAAGCATTGACATTTGCTTACACAGTCTAGAGAAGATCATCATGAACAAAAGTGTCCAGCTGAATTACAAACAAAAGTGAAAGTTTGAGAAGAAACGGGGAAAGAGAATGGTCCATAAAGCAGGTGCTCAAGCAGGGAGACAAGGGAGTTATTGGAAAGGGCTGAACCTTAGAACAGGTGGAATATGAAGGAGTCAAAACCCAAAAGCACGTCCTGAAAAAAATTTGTTCTCAGGATGAATGTCCAAACTATTTTGTAACCCATCCAACACAGGCCTGTTAAAAGTTTCCTAGCCCTGGAGCCGGCTTTAGGAGGGCACTGGTGTGTCAGACTTACACATCTTGTCAGATTATGGAAAAGTCCATTTGGATCCTGAAGGTAGGGATCAATGTGGTTCTGGAGTAGAAAAATAACAAGAACAGGTAAGAGTGGTCTTATTTTGCCAACTTGGATTTTAACCACTGATGGATAATATTAACATGAATAATAAAATGTATGATGATAAAAAGAACAAACCAAGTGGTTATTAAGCTAGTATGCAGCCGCAATCAAAAGAAAGCAATAGATGTCACAGGAAGAGAGTCCCAGATAAGGGAAAAGAACAGAACCTATCACTAAATGAAATCCTATAGTAAGCTGAAATCTTACTGAAATGGGGTTAGGCTGTCATGGACTAAGACAGCCTCAGAAATTTAAGTAACATTAAGGAAACTCTTATTTTTTACAGCCTATAGCACTCCATCATACTCTGGAACTGAATTAGAATGAGCGGGAGATAATTGGATATAAGAAGAACAAGGTGTGGATAAGATAGAACAAAAACTGTACTAAAATAGGAATGTGTAACAGTAATTGCCTACATGAAAAGTAAGAGTGAAAAAAAGAAGAAAAAGAACTTAACTATCCATCTCAAGGACCTAGAAAAGCAAGAAAAAACAATCCAAAATTAGCAGAAGAAAAGAAATAACCAAAGATCAGAGCAAGAATAAATGAGGGGGGTGGAGCCAAAATGGTGGAATAGTGAGGACATGCACTGATAGTCCAGGAAAAGATAGTTTAATAAAAGTGGAGTTGCTGTAGTTTCAGGGAAAGGCTCGGGAAAAAAATTGCAGAGGAAACTCTTCCAGATCTAGTGGATGTGACATGGAGGACCTACGGGGAGAGCAAGGACACCCACGGCTTGGGAGCCCAGCCGTGGAGTCTATGCATCTGTGCTGGAAGGGGAGGTGAGGTAAACCCTCAGTAACCCGAGACATTGGCGGGGTATGGCAGAAGGAGCCTAGAGGGAACGAGGCTTGAAGCCCCACTAGGGAAAGCTCACCAGGCTAACTAGATGAGAGAGGAAAAAAAAAAGGACCGGTACAGACAGGAGTTCTCTCTCTCTCGGCTCACCTCTCAAAGGCGAGCAAGACAAAAAGCAGACGCCATTTTGGACATACGTAAAAGCTGTGCAACCCCAGGGCTGAGCCTGCCCTCAGTCAAGCAGAAAAACCTGACTCTGGGGGGTGAAATAATAGGTAAGGACCTAGTGAATGTGTGGAGCTAATGAACTGAGACTGTGAGAAAAAAGAAGGTGGATGATAGAATACATGGAGTTCACGTGAGTACTCTCCAGAGACACTACAATTTGGTAACCTTGGCAACCCAGTGGGAGACTGCAGGGGAATTTGAGCCCACACTGAGGGGAGGACAGATTCTTTGTGTGGTCCTTGGGAAAGAGCAGATGAATGTTATACCCACAGGAGCCAGAGATCTGGAGCTGACTACCTTCAATTCCTCTCAGCTGTGCGGAATTACTTCCCTTCTGAATCAACAAAAAGAGAGAGGGATTTACCATGCCTAAACTGAGTGTGTCACCATTGGCACACCCTTAACCCTGAAGAACCAAACAGAGCTCTCTGGCCACACCCATCTCAAGCCTCTAAGGCTTCTTCAAAAGCAGACAATCCACTTAATACAGTCATAGTATAACAAGAAAAAAACACCACAGTGAGGGAAGAAGAATCCAAAGAATATCTCCACAATGCCAAGCAACAAACACAGAAACTGAGGAAACAAGAAGAAACAAGACATTATGACGTCCACAAATGAACAAGACACTCCAAGCCAAGATTATGAAGATAATGAGATAGAAGAAATGCAAGACATGGATTTCAAAAAATTTATGATAAGAACATTTAGAAGTTTTCAAAAACAAAAGCTTGAGCTACGGAAATCTTTACTGGACAGGATAGAAAATCTCTCTTGTGAAAATGAAATCTTAATGAGGAATCAAAATGAAACACAGAAACTAGTAGAACAGGAAAGTGTGATAGTGAAGAGAAATCAAAATGAAATGAAGAACTCAATAAATCAAATGACAAACACATTAGAGAGCCTTGAAAACAGAGTCAGTGAAGCAGAAGAGAGATTTAGAGAGAGACTTAGAAGACAGAGCACAGGAAAGTATACAGTCAAACCAAAGAAAAGAAGAGGAAATTAGAAATCTAAAAAATATTGTTGGGTATCTACAGGATACTATTAATAAACCAAGCATTCAAGTTCTAGGAGTTCCTGAAGGCATGAGGAGACAGACAGGATTAGGAGGCCTTTTTAGTGAGATATTAGCAGAAAATTTCCCGGGTATGGAGTAGAACAGAGACATATCCTCGTACAGGAAGCTCATAGAACCCCTAGTAAACATGACCAAAAGAGATCCTCACCATGACACGTTGTAATCAAACTCAACACAGTGAAGCATAAAGAAAAGATTCTAAAATGTGCAAGAGAGAAACATCAGATTACCCTCAGATGATCTCCAATTAGACTCACAGCTGACTTCTCATCAGAAACCCTAGAAGCTAGGAGGGAATGGTGAGACATAGCCCAGGTACTAAGAGAGAAAAACTGCCAGCCCAGAGTATTATATCCTTCAAAGCTCTCATTTGTGAATGAAGGTGAAATAAAGACCTTTCATAGAAAAAAGAAATTGAAAGAATTTGTTGCCACTTGTCCAACCATGCAAAAGATGCTTAAAGATGTGTTACACACAGAAACACAGTCATCAATATGAAAGAAGGTAAAGGAAGAAAACCTCGCAGCAAAAGATCACAGGAAGTTCAAAGCAGATATTAGAAAATAACTTAGGGAAAATGGCAGGGCAAAGTTACTACTTATCAATAGTCACATTGAACGTTAATGCTCTCAACTCTCCAATTAAAAGGCACAGATTGGCTGACTGGCTTAAGGAACAAAACCCATCTATTTGCTGCTTACAAGAAACACATCTCTCCAACAAAGATGCATGCAGACTGAAAGTGAAAGGCTGGAAAAAGATATACCATGCCAACAGAAATGAAAAAAGAGTGGGTGTAGCCATCTTAATATCAGACAAAATAAACTTTACCACAAAAACTGTTAAGAATGACAAAGAGGGGCACTATATAATCATTAAGGGATCAATTCAACAGGAAGATATAACAATTATCAATGTATATGACCTAATAACAGGGCACTGGCTTACTTAAAAGATATGTTAAGGGACTTAAAGGGAGACTTAGATTCCAATACAATAGTACTGGGGAACTTCAATACCCCACTCTCAGAAATAGACAGATCAACAGGACAGAAGAACAAGGATACAGTAGATTTAAATGACACTATAGCCCAAATGGATCTAACAGATATCTACAGAACTTTTCATCCTACACTTAAAGAATTTACATTCTTCTCAGCAGTACATGGAACCTTCTCTAGGATTGACCACATACTAGGCCATAAAGCAAGTCTCAGCAAATTCAAAAGAATGAGAATCAAACCATGCAGCTTCTCAGACCATAAAGGAATGAAGTTGGAAATTAGCAACTCGGGAATCCCTAGAGCATATGCAAACACATGGAGATTGAAAAACATGCTCCTGAATGAACAATGGGTCATAGAAGAAATCAAAAGAGAAATCAAAAACTTTCTGGAAGTAAATGAGGATAACAGCACAACATATCAAAACTTATGGGATGCAGCAAAAGCAGTGTTAAGAGGAAAGTTTATAGCAATAGGTGCTACATCAAGAAATTGGAAAGGCACCAAATAGATGAACTTTCAATGCGCCTTCAAGGATCTAAAAAAAACTGCAGCAAACCAGACCCAAATCTAGTAGGAGAAGAGAAATAATTAAAATCAGAGGAGAAATCAACAGGATTGAATCCAAAAAAAAAATTACAAAAAATCAGCCAAACGAGGAGCTGGTTTTTTGAAAAAATAAACAAAATTGACACCCCATTGGCCCAACTAACTAAAAAAGAAAAGACTCAAATCAATAAAATCAGAGATGAAAAAGGAAATGTAACAACAGACACCATAGAAATAAAAAGAATCATCAGAAATTACTACAAGGACTTGTATGCCAGCAAACAGGGAAATCTATCAGAAATGGATAGATTCCTGGACACACGCGACCTACCTAAATTGAACCAGGAAGACATCGAAAACCTAAACAGACCCATAACCGAGTTAGAAATTGAAACAGTAATAAAGGCCCTCCCAACAAAGAAAAACCCTGGACCAGATGGATTCACTGCTGAATTCTACCAGACATTTAAAGAAGAACTAATCCCAATTCTTCTCAAACAATTCAGAACAATCGAAAGAGAGGGAATCCTCCCAAATTCTTTCTATAAAGCCAGCATCACCTTAATCCCTAAGCCAGAAAAAGATGCAGCATTGAAAGAGAATTACAGACCAATATCCCTGATGAATATAGATGCAAAAATCCTCAATAGACTTCTGGCCAATAGAATGCAACAACACATCAGAAAGATCATCCACCCAGACCAAGTGGGATTTATCCCTGGTATGCAGGGATGGTTCAATGTGCGCAAAACAATCAATGTGATACACCACATTAACAGACTGCAGAAGAAAAACCATATGATTATCTCAATAGACGCAGAGAAAGCATTTGATAAAATACATCACCCTTTCATGATGCAAACCCTAAGCAAACTGGGTATGCTTAACTGAAAAGTGATCTCTGTTAAATGTAAGAGTGGGAATAAGAGAGGGAGGAGATATACAATTTGGGACATGCTCAAGCTGACTTGCCCCAAATGGTGATGTTAGAAATGTGCCAGGGGATTCCAATACAATCCCATCAAGGTGGCATGTGCAATGCCATCTCACTAGTCCAAGTGATCAATTTCAGGTCACAATACATCATAATGATAGGTCTAAGAGTCAAAGGGATCACATAAACAAGACTAGTGTCTGCTAATACTAACTGGTAGAATAAAAAAGGGAGAGAACAATCCAACATGGGAAGCAGGATACACAGCAGACTCATAGAATGGCAGATGTCCTAAACAGCACTCTGACCTCAGAATCAGCAATTAAGGCATTCGGATCTGGCTGAAGAGCCCATGAGAGTATTTTAGGCATGGAAAGCCAAGACACTGTGGCAAAAAAAGGGGGGAGCTAAAGGAAATATGAGTGAAATGAAATGAAATGTGAGTGAGATCCCAGTAGAAAGAACGGGGCCATCAAAGAAGTAGGTGCCTTTCTCTGAAGGGAGGAGAGAACTTCCACTTTGACTATGACCTTGTCTAAATAAGATCAAAGTCGGCGAACTCAAAAGGCTTCCATAGCCTTGGCAACTCATGACAAGAGCCTAGGGTGATTACTGATGCCATAAACAAGAATGTCAATTTGTTAAGTCAACAACAGGAGTCACTGTGCACTTACTCCTCATGTAGGATCTCTGTCCTTAGTGTGCTGTACATTGAGATTTAATGCTATAACTAGTACTCAAACAGTATTTTACACTTTGTGTTTCTGTGTGGGTGTAAACTGATAAAATCTTTACTTAATATATGCTAAACTGATCTTCTGTATATAAAGAGAATCGAAAATGAATCTTGATGTGAATGGAAGGGGAGAGGGAGCGGGAGAGGGGAGGGGTGCAGGTGGGAGGGAAGTTATGGGGGAGGGGGGAAGCCATTGTAATCCATAAACTGTACTTTTGAAATTTATATTTACTAAATAAAATTTTAAAAAGAATAAATGAAACATAGAATTAAGAAATAATTCAAAGATCAGTGATGCAACAATTGCCTTTTAGAAAAGATATATAATTGACAAAATTTTAATTTAATTAACCAAAAAATAAAATGATTCAAAAATCAGAGATGAAACAGGAGGTATTACAATTCACCCCACAGAATTGCATATGACCATTAGGGACTATTATAAACAACTATATGCCAGTATATTGGAAAATCTAGAAGAAATAGATAAATTTATAGGAAAATATTAAACCAAGAAGACACAGAAAACCTGAACAGACTAAGAATAGCAATTAGATTGAATCAGTAATAAGTCATCCAATTAGTAAAAGCAAAAACCCCAGCCATTTGTGATTCTTTTCAAAAATTGTCTATTCAGGTGTTTTGCCAGTTTCTTAACTAGACTCATCGCTTTTTGTTCAGTTTTTGAGTTGTTGATATATTCAAGATATAAATCCTTTGTTGGGTAAATAGGTTCCAAATATTTTCTCCCTTTCTTTCTGATGTCTCATCCACTATTGATTATTTCCTGCCTGTGTGGAAGCTTCTGAGTGTTACAAAATCCTGTGTTTGCTCTAGCTGCTTCTGCTTCAGAGCTCTTAGCCAAGAAATCAGCACTTACATCAATATTTTCAAGTGTTTCCTTGTTTTAATTCTAGAAATTTCAGTTTCAGGTCTTACATTTGGAATTTTTTAATAAAAATGTTATTGAATTAGTTTTATCTAAAAGAAAATATATTTTTATTTATTTGAAAGGCAGAGTTACAGAGACAGAGACAGAAACAGAGACAGAGAGGTCTTCCATCTGCTGATTCACTCCCCAAATAGCCATGACAGCCAGGACTGGGCCAGGCTGAAGCCAGGAGTCAGGAACTTCTTTTGAGTCTCCCACAGGGGTGCAGAGGCCCAAACACATGAGCCATCATCCACTGCTTTCCCAAGCACATTAGTAAAGAGGTGGATTGAAAGTGGAGCAGCAGGGACTTGAACTGGCACCCACAGGGGATTCTGGCAACAGAAGCAAAGGCTTAACCTGCTATACCACAGCATCGACCCCACATTTGGGTTTTTGATTTGCTCTAAGTTGATTTTTCATATGCTGAAAGCTATGGAACTAAATTCATTGTCCTACAAATTTATGACCAGTTCAGCTAGCATCACTTATTGAAAACTGTATACTTTCTCAATTTCACTCTTGGTATCTTTGTCAAAAATCAATTGGTGTAGGTACATGGATTAACTTCTGGGGTCTTTTTCTGTTCCAATGATATATGTGCTGATTTTTATTGCTCCCAGATTAGGGAGCAAGCATGTCCCATGAAAATAAAAATAGTAATATTAATGATATCACTGTGTGCATGGGTGATTTTTATGTTTTCAAAGTGCTTTTACATTAGTTATTTCTTTAAACTCAACAAAAATGGTATGAAATGACCCTATTACCCCTACCTGCAACCTGACAAATAAGATTTTCAAGCTGAGTAAGACATCATCATCATCAACAACAAATACTCCAAATTCTTAACACTTACAGTGTTTTTCCTTTATGATATTACCAATTGCCAAAGTTTTTATTTGCCAGGTATTTCTATGACCTAAAAAATTCTTATTTGTAACACTAAACTGATGTGCCTTATAAAAATAAGTTCATTTTATTCAATATTTTTCTTTTTTGTCTTAAAAATTTTATATTATTCTCCAACCTCTGTTCATGCTGCCAAAATACTATAAGGGCCGGCATTGTGGCAGTCAGTTAAGCTGCCACTAGCAACACAGGTATCCCATAACAGAGTGCTGGTTGGAGTTCCTGGCTCCTGGTTTCAACCTGATGCAGACCTGGCTATGAAGGACATTTGAGAAGTGGATCAGTGAATAGAAGCATAGAAAATCAGTCTACCAATCAGATTATAAAGCATGCACTTCTTTGTTGTGAATCTAAGTTGTGTGTGTGTGTGTGTGTGTGTGTGTTTTCCTGTGATGTTTAGGATTGGAGCACAGAAGAAAGAGCAAATGTTCAGGAGTGGGTAAAACAGTCAATTCTCATAGTATAACACATTAAGGAGTAAGTGCACAGTGACTCCTGTTGTTGATTTAACAACTGACGCTCGTATTTATGATGTCAGTGATCACCTGAGGCTCTTGTCATGAGCTGCCATGGTTATGGAAGCGTCTCAAGTCCACAAACTCTGACATTATTTAGACAGGGCCATAATCAAAGTGGAGGTTCTCTCCTCCCTTCAGAGGAAGGTACCTCCTTCTTTGATGACCCCTTCTTTCCCCAGGACTCTAACTCACAGAGACCTTTCGTGCAGGTCATTTTTGCCACTGTCTTGGCTTTCCATGCCAATCAGTGTACTTTAGAACACAATGATCCAGTCTACCAAAAAAAAAAAAAACAGTGTGTAGATTAGAAATACCTGTGAATAAATGAAAAAGCAAAATGGCAATGGACCTTGGTAAGATACTGCATTAAGAAGATTGTGAATAAATACTGTTATATTTTTATATTTTTAAAGTCACTTTTTATATGGAAAGAAATGATTATGATAAAAACAAATTTGTATATATTTATGGATTACATCATGCAAATAATTTATCACATGATCTTGTTTGCTGCTCTCAACAAGCTCAGGATTAAAGTGGATAATGTGTCATCTCTTTTTTTGTAATCTTAAATATTAGTAAATCATGATTGGAAGAAAAGTAATTAATCACAGAACACAAGCTGAAGAGGAAACATACTAGAAACATTTAATGAAGTTTTCTGGTCTTTAACACATTGTCCATTTTATAATATTATATAGATGCTTAGTGTTTTGAAATGTATTTTTATATTCATAAAATATATTGAGTTATGTTTAATTGCTTCTTAGTTTGATTCCAAAGTTTTTAACTGTTTAAATATTTAACCAAAATAAATGTCATTAAAATTCATATAAATGTAAATTATTTTTAATCATTTATATCAAGTGATCTAGAATTGTGTATGTTCTGAGTGTCAGGATTGTACAGAATACAATGTAGCAAACTCAGGAAACCAATAAGACATATCAACAATTATGAAATACTAAGAGACAAAAAATGCATGCATGAACATTACATAAAATATTATGTACATTATCCAGAATGAATTACATATGTTTAATCACAGTTTGAAAGTAGTGGATTATTTACTTGTTATTTCAGGCAAACTATTATTACTCATATTTTTGGCACATATAATAATAAAATTATGAGGAGAGATGAATGCACACAGAGGAAAGTTTAATAAACAGTCTTAGGATCCAATTCTATGGTTAGATTCTTAATATCTTCCCTTCCCTGTTAATAGAGATATCCAGGGGTCCGGTGCTATGTCCGGTGTGGCAGATTGGGGCACCACCTGCGGCTCCAGCATCCCACATGGTAACTGGTTCTGGTCCTGGCTGCTCCACTTCTGATCCAGCTCTCTGCTGTGGCCTGGGAAGGCAATGGAAGATGGTTCAAGTTCCTGGGCCCCTGCACCCACGTGGAAGACCCGGAGGAAGCTCCTGACTCCTGGTTTCGGATCGGTGCAGCTCTGGCCATTGTGGCCACCTGGGGAGTGAGCCAGCAGACTTTATCTCTCTTTGTCTCTGCTTCTCTGTCTGTAACTCTACCTTTCTAATAAATAAATAAAATCTTAAAAAAAAGAATAGTTGGAAGTGATTCCCTCTTAACACAGAATTTGGTATCTAAGAATGAGATGGAAGACAGTTACTCTAAAATTGGGAGACATGAGTCGTGAAGGCCAAATAAATGTAAAAAAGGACAACCTGAAAATAGAAAATAAGGGAAAACTGTCATATTATTAGCAGTATGAGAAGATAAAGTTCAGTCCATCCATTAAGCATATATATATATATTTATAGTAACCTAAAAGAACCACATAAATTTATTTAGTCTAAAATTAAAGGCTTTAATATTTGACAAGCAAAATACTTTATACATCATGATGCATATAATGATCACATTATCATTATTCTGACTATAAAATCAGAGAAAATATTTGTGTGACTAGTTGATCAGGACTATATATCCTTTTGATAATATTTTCTATACACTTCTTTGTTATTTCTCATATTAAGTCAAACCACCTTTCATAAAAATGAAGTGCACTACCATAGTTTAAGTATGTTACAAGATTTGTCCAGATGCAGAGGAACAGAAGCACAAAAGTAGAAGGGAACAAAAACTTTCAAAAATTTATACCACATGATATGTATAAGATATTTTATTACAATTCAATATATGGCTTTTCACACTTTATCACAATTAAATGAAATTATGACTTTTCTTATTTACCATTATGGAAATTTATAGCCAAGAAATAATAGGTACATAAATTTAGTCCATGTTGTTAGGCCACAATTCTCAAGCTCTTCACATTATACACTATTAAATACAAAAGGGCATGGGCTGTGGGTGTCTTTTGAGTCTGATCTTGCCTATGAAACAATTTCTTCTTTGATTGCATAGAAGGCAGTTCTGTCATGATTTTTTAAATTTTACTTTATTTATAAATCAAAGAGGCTGATACAGAGAGACAAACACAGAGAAGTTTTTCATCTGTTATTTCAATTCCCAAATGGCTGCAACAATTAAGGTTGGGCGAGGCTGAAGGTAGGAACCAGGAACTCTGTCAGAATCTCCCACATGAGAGTCTCTCACAGATACTCAACCACTTGAGTTTTTATCATGACTATTAAAATAAGGATGAGGATTTATTACTAATAGTTTTAAATTGGAAAAACAAATTTATAGCACTATAGCTTTCATATTAAAATATTTTATTAAATATCACCAATGTTGGAGCAAGATGTTGTGACAGAGCGTGTTATCACTTGGTATGTTCGCATTTTATATCAGATTGCCTGATATCTAGTTTCATCTTGACTTCCAAACCACCTTCCTACTAATTCCTAATAATTCATATCTTGGGTGATAGCAGGTGATGCCACAAGTGCTTATTTAGGTCCCTGCCACACCTACAGAGTTCCTGGCTCCTGGTTCAGCCTGGTGAATTCCCAGATTTTGAGAGCATTTGGGGAGTAAGCAGATGGAGGAAATCTTTCTTTCTCTCCCCTCCCCCTTCATTTCAAATATATACAAATAAACATTTCTTTAAAAATGAACTGCATAAAAAACACTTTATCCTCTTGGAATGGACTCAAGTAAAGGAAAAAAATGGCTTTTAAAAGTTTTCCAATACAAAGTCAACGTACACAGGTAGCCATATTTACATCAGTAATTTAAATATCTACCACTTATATTTTATATAAGAAAACAATTTTCAAATAATGTTTTATTGTTTGACAAAAGGAGGTGATCTGGATAATCAGACATTAGAGCACAGAATAACACAATGATGATATGAAAGGAATTAATGATCATTAGAAGGAAGATTTTACTTCTAAAGAATATTTTACTAATGCTTTTCTCCCCACTGGCTTAATGCCATCCAAGATACTCTGGGAGTACTTACACTATTTATTGTGTAATAAATACTAAATAAAATCAAATCCTTGTAATGGCTTCCTGCAAGACCAAACCTCTGAAGGCAGATCAAAAGACATTAAATCAAGGGAAAGTTTCAAGCCCAGAAACAATCCTATATTGGCGTGGAGTGAGGTACATCAAAGACCCTGAGGCGATCTCAGACTTGTAACAGGCAAGGGTAGATTGAGAGGTAGAGTATCAAAATTCTCAAGTTATGCAAATCAGATGTAGCTAAGAGTTCCAGGTATATTGTTTAGTAAATTAAAATAAAGGGTAGGGAATTTACCCTTGAAAACAAAAAATGATTTTCAGGAATTGGTAAAACAACTTTTCTTATTTGTATATCTTGATAAATTTCCCCAATGATGAAGTATGGCAGTTTTGTAGAATGTATATGCTACCAAAGACTACTTTTTGTCACACAGACAGGTGGCAATATGAAAGGAAATAATCAGAATGAAAATCAAATATTACATTTAAAAGTTAGAAATAATTGTAGCAGATAATTTTGTGATACAATTAATACATACACGTAACTATGCCTATTGTGTATATATGTGTCAATGATTTTTATAATTTTCATGTATAACTGATACACTAAATTGTGTCTATTTATGGGATAAAGACATAAAGTCCTCTCCTAGCTTTTTTTAATATATAGGCTTTCTTTTTATTTGAAAGGCACAGTTACAGAGAGAGAGAGAGGGAGAGGCAGAGAGATGAAAACATCATTCACCTGCTGGTTCACTCCCCAAAAAGTAGTAATGGCCAGGGCTGGGCCAGACCAAAGCCAGGAACCAGGAGCTTCTTCCTGGTCTCCCATATGGGTGCAGGGGCCCAAGCCCTTGGGCCATCTTCCTCTGCCTCTCCAGGCACATTAGCAGGAAGTTGGATCAAAAGTAGAGCAGCCAGGACTCAAAGCAGTAGCCTATATGGGATGATGGTGCTGCAGATGTTTGCTTTACCGGTTACACCACAATACCATCCTCATTTTCTAGCTCTTTTGAAAAAAAGAAGAAGAAATATAAGTACAATGTACTTTACTATTTCACTTGTCAAACTACAATGTTATACAACACCTTCTTTCCTCTATCTAAATATAAATAGGTACCTGTTAACCTTTTCTCATTGCTTCTCTCCTTACCCTCCCCAGACTCCAGTAACAACCATCCTACTCTCACATTCTACCAGGTCAAGTTTCTTAGATTGTACTTACGGGTGATATTAGGCAACACTTTTCTCTTCTTTTCTTTTTCTTTTTCTTTTCTTTTCTTTTCTCCTGTCTCTCTCTCTTTCTCTCTTTCCTCTTTCTTCTTTCCTGGTTTACTTCATTTAATATAATGACCTTCATAATGTCACAAATTATACGATTTCATTCTTTTTTTTAACTTTTATTTAATGAATATAAATTTCCAAAGTACAGCTTAGGGATTACAATGGCTTCCCCCCCATAACGTCCTTCCCACCCGCAACCCTCCCCTTTCCTGCTCCCTCTCCCCTTCCATTCACATCAAGATTCATTTTCGTTTCTCTTTATATACAGAAGATCAGTTTAGCATACATTAAGTAAAGATTTCAACAGTTTGCTCCCACACAGAAACATAAAGTGAAAAATACTGTTTGAGTACTAGTTATAGCATTAAATCTCAATGTACAGCACACTAAGGACAAAGATCCTACATGAGGAGTAAGTGCACAGTGACTCCTGTTGTTGACTTAACAAATTGACACTCTTGTTTATGGCCTCAGTAATCACCCTAGGCTCTTGTCATGAGCTGACAAGGCTATGGAAGCCCCTGAGTTCACCGACTCTGATCATATTTAGACAAGGCCATGGTCAAAGTGGAAGTTCTCTCCTCCCTTCAGAGAAAGGTACCTCCTTCTTTGATGACCCGTTCTTTCCACTGGCATCTCACTCACAGAGATCTTTCATTTAGGTTTTTTTTTTCCCCAGAGTGTCTTGGCTTTCCATGCCTGAAATACTCTCATGGGCTTTTCAGCCGGATCTGCATGCCTTAAGAGCTGATTCTGAGGCCAGAGTGTTGTTTAGGACATCTGCCATTCTATGGGTCTGCTGTGTATCTCACTTCCCATGTTGGATCATTCTCTCCCTTTTTGATTATATCAGCTAGTATTTGCAGACACTATTCTTGTTTATGTGCTCCCTTTGGTTCTTAGTCCTATCATTATGATCAATTGTGAACAGAAATTGATCACTGGGACTAGTGAGATGGCATTGGTACATGCCACCTTGATGGGATTGAATTGGAATCCCCTATATGTTTCTAACTCTACCGTTTGAGGTAAGTCAGCTTGAGCATGTCCCGAATTGCACATCTCTTCCCTCTCTTATTCCCACTCATATTTAACAGTGATCACTTTTCAGTTAAGTTTCAGCACTTAAGAATAATTGTGTATTGATTACATTCTTTTTTGGCTGAAAAAATATTCCACTGTGTCTGTGTATCACATTTTTCTTTGACCATTTAACAGTTTATGAACACTTAGGTTGTCTTCATTTCTTAGCAATTGTAAACAGTTCTGCAAAAACATGGAATGCAGATGTTTCTTCAATAGATTCATTTCATTTTCATGTATATGTACTCAGCACTGGAAATGCTGGATTATAGGGTAGTGCTATTTTTACATTTTTGAGGAAAATCCATGCTGTTTTACACAATGGCTATACTAATTTACATTCTCACTAACTTGAACAAGGTTTTTATTGCACATAATTGTCAGTATTTGTTATTTTTTATTGACAATATTTTAAATTAAGTGAAGTGATGTGCTGTTTTTGTTTTGATTTTCATTTGCCTGATGATTAGCAATGTTGAGCAATTTGTCAAATACCTATTGGCTGTTTGAACGTCTTCCTTTGAAAAGTGTCCATTCAGATCTGCTGCTCATTTTAATTTAGTTATTTATTCCTGCTCTATTGGATTCAGTTTCTTTAAAAAAAAAAATTGATTGACTGATTTAAAAGTCAGAATTGCAGAGGGAAAGTCAGAGACAGAGGATCTTCCATCCACTGCTTGACTCCCTAGTTGGTTACAATAGCCTTAGGCTGGTCCAGGCCAAAGCCAGGAGCCTGGAACAACTTTGAAGTCTCCCACGTTGGTAGCAGGGGCCCAAACTTGAGTCACCTTCTGCTGTTTTTTTCAGGCCATTGGCAGTGAGCTGGATTGGAAGTGGAGCATGCAGGAACATGAACCAGCACGTGCCTGTGTCACAGGCAGCAGCTTTACTCGGTGTGCCACAGTGCTGGCCCTGGGTTCAGTTTCTTATACATTCTTGTTATTAACCCTTTTAAATGTGTAGTCTGTAAATATTTTCACTTAATTTGTTGGTAGATTCTTCATCTGTTTTTATTTGCTATGCAGAAGCTTTTTAGTTTGAAGAAATCTCATTTGTCTATTTTAGCTGTGGGGATCTTATTCATAAAAATGTTTTTCATCCCAGTGTCCTTAAGTATTTTCTCTGTGTTTTCTTCCAGCAGTTTCATTGTTTCAGGTTTCACACTTGGGTCTTTAATCCACTTTGAGTTAATTTTTGTTCGTGATGAAAGATTAAGATCTTGTTTCATTCTTTTGCATGTGGATATTCAATTTTCCCAAAAAGATTTATTGAAGAGGCTGACCTTGCTCCAGTTCATATTCTTAGCACCTTTATTGAAAATCGCTTTTCTAGTTGATGCAGGGATTTACATTTAAACTTTCTATTCAGTGAGTTTCCTAACTTTTGTCTTAATAGCCTTTCAGTTGGAAGAATTCCTGTTAGCATGCATTATAGGACACATCTGGTGGTGGTGAATTCTCTCAAAATTTGCATGAAACTGTTGAAATCTTTACTTAATGTATACTAAACTGATCCTCTGTAAAAAAAAAAAAAAAAAAAAAAAAAATTCTCAACTCCCAACTTGACTCTCACTGGGATTAAACATGACAATAGGTCTGATCTGATTTCATCATCATTTAAAAAAAATCATCTATTATTTTTCACTTTATGTTTCTGTGTGGGAGCAAACTGTTGAAATCCTTACTTAATGTATACTAAGCTGATCTTCTGTATATTAAGATAATCAAAAATGAATCTTGATGTGAATGGAAGGGGAGAGGGAGTGGGAAAGGGGAGGGTAGTGGGTGGGAGGGACGGTATGTGGGGGAAGCCATTGTAATCCATAAATCGTACTTTGGAAATTTATATTCATTAAATAAAAGTTAAAAAAAAAATTTGCATGTCTGGGAACTTTTATCCCCTCATTCATATCTAAATGGTAGCTTTGTTGGGGACAATATTCATGTTGGCAAAGATTTTTTTCTTTATAACTATGAAAGTCTCTTTCCACACTTGACCTGTAACATTTCTGCTGATAAGTCTACAGTCAGATGAATTAGAACTTCATGATGCATCAGTTATTCTTTTTTGGTATTAAAAACTTTGAGAATCCTCTATCTTTAACATTGGAGACATTGATTATAATATGTATTGCGATACATTTGGTTGAGTCTCTGATCTTACCGTATTTGTTTTATCTAGATTTTTGAATATGCTTTCTATGCATTTACCTTCTAACATATCCTTTGAACTCAACAGCTAGAACATTAACTATTTTTAAAATATTTATTTATTCATTTATTTGGAGAGTCGGGGAGACATCTTCTATCCACTGGCTGATTTCCCAAATGACTGCAGCAACCAGAGAAGACACAGGCCAAATCCCAGAGATAGGAACTCCATCCTGATCTCCCACAGGGGTGGCAGGATTCCAAGTACTTTGACCATCTTCCACTGTCTTCCCAAGCACATTAGCAGGAAGCTGGATCAGAAGTGAAGCTACCAGGACTCAAATGGGGACTTCTATATTGAATGCTGCAGTTGCAACCTTCAACTTAACCTATGGCACACAATCTGAGCCTTAAGAAACTAACCTTCTAAATTCTGTCCCAAAATTCCTGAAATGTTTCTTCATTTTTTCTTCATTTTTCATAGTTCTCCTCCTACTGAGCATTTTCCAATAATCTAACTCCAAATTTGCTAGTACATCTGTTTGATCTATTCTGCCATTGATGTCTTCTATCACATTTTTAATTTTGCTTAGGCACTTTTCTCCTGAAGAATTTATTTGTTTTAATTATTTCCATCTCTCTTAAGTTTCTCATGTAGAGTATTTAATTGTTTCTGTCTATTTTTCTGAAGTTTATTGAGTTCCATTAAAATAGATAATTTGATTTCTGCATGTAGACATATTCATATGCCAGTTTTTCTATAGTCAACTGCTGACATTATTTTACTCATTAAGTGAGATCATAGTTGCCTATAAGACCTTGATGTTTGTCATGTAACACTGTCTGCACATTGAAAATTTGGAATTTTTTCTAGTTTCCATAGTCTGATCTGGTGTCTATCTTCCAGAAAATCTAATCAGTGTGATAATTGTCTCTAAGCCTATGGAGACTCCTACTATTTCAGCACTAGAGAGCACCAGAAGTTGAAGTTTTCCCCAAATCTGCTGTTGGGATGCATTATCTTTGTTTCAACACTAGCAGGTGTCCCAAGCCCAAGTTTGTCATAAATTTGCAGTTGAGATGCTATTAAGAATGAACTGTGGGTTTAACTAAAATAAGGTACTCCACTTCTGCAAGCATCTTTTTGGATAGGGATAGATACAGATGCTTGACTCTACTGCCATCCATTCTGCAATGCTACATTAGAGCCCACAGTCAGCCTGGACTAGGAGAGCATGTAAGACATGGCTCACACTGCCATGGCCGATGTGCTACTGAGGTGGACATTCAGTTGTAAGCCACTACAAAGAGCTTTAGATGATACTGGCTTGAATATAAGCCCCACCATTTGTGGCTACAGGTCTGCATTATGCACCAAGGGGCACCCAGAAACTCCATGTACAGGCACTGGCCTGAGTATGGGGACCATTAAGATGAATAATTAAAAATGTTAATGATATTGTTCTATAAAATTGCAGATCTACAACAAGTACATTGTCTTTCTGAAGCATAATATTATATGGTACAATTAAATTATAACATAATGTTCCTTGTTTAAATTGATGTTAGAACCAACACAATGTTTGGAATATTTGAAAAATGAAAACATTTCCTCAAATGTTTGATATCACTACATATTAACTGGTATTAATTTTCTTAAAATTTTACAAGCAGAGCCATTACCACCCTCAAATGTTGTCATAGCCTCTTTGTCATAAATTATCACAGCACTACAAAAAAAAGTAATAAAATATTCTGGTCTTCACATGAAATGAGCATAATCTTTACTCCCTTTTGTATGGAGTACATTTATACACTTCTTAGGATATTAGACATCTATCAAACATAAAGTATATTTTTCATTTAATGACACATATTAATTCACCATTCCTGTGTTTGCTCACACTGAGTAGCCTATCTCATGATTATAATTATTAGATCCTTTGACCTTTTGACTATGTAAATATTGACCAGTTCATTCAAAAGCTCTAGTAAATATGCAGTTTCTTTGAAACGTGGAAGTTTAAAGTTATTTAGCATTCTTTGTTCAAGAAATCAAACGTGAGGGTGTCTTATTCTGTTCTGTGCTGATATAATAGAATTCCAAAATAACATAATGAAAAACTAATTTCTCAGAATTCTGAGGGTTGGGAAATCTAATAACAAGGCAAGGGTATTCTTGATGCATTCGCCTATGGCCAGGGACAGAGGGAGACAGAGGCAATGGGAGACTGAACTCACCCTTTTATAACAAATCCACCCCCAAGATAACAGTAATCAATTGAAAGGGATATTGCTCACATGGTATAAACGCCTGGTCACCTCTCATTAGGATCCACTTCCTTGGGGCCCGTTCTGTGGTGTAGCTGGTAAAGCTGTCACCTGCAATGTCGGCATCTTATATGGGCACCAGTTCAAGTCCCGGCAATTCCACTTTCTATCCAGCTCTCTGCTATGGCCTAGGAAAGCAGTAGAAGATGGCCAAGTCCTTGGGCCCCTGCTCCTGTGTGGGAGACCCAGAGGAAACTCCTGGCTTCTGGCTTCGGA
Organism: Oryctolagus cuniculus; assembly: GCF_051225735.1. Lineage (NCBI taxonomy): Eukaryota > Metazoa > Chordata > Mammalia > Lagomorpha > Leporidae > Oryctolagus > Oryctolagus cuniculus. Next base: position 120,454,555 of record NC_142871.1, read on the forward strand.
TTGGTGCAGCTTGGACGTTGTGGCCAACTGGGGAGTGAACCAGCGGATGGAAGACCACTCTCTGCTGCCTCTCCTTCTCTCTCTCTGTAACTCTGGCTTTCAAATAAATAAATAAATCTTAAAAAATAATCCACTTCCGAACTCCATTCCATTGCTTTGGAGATTGAGTTTACAACACTAACTTTAAAATCATAGCATCCTGTGTCTGATCTGCAAAATTCATGTCCATATCACATGCAAGATAGTATTCATTTCATCCCAGTAACCTCAAGTTTTAATTCATCCCAGCACCAACTCAAAAATTCGAAGTCCAGAGTTTCATATAAATCAGATATGGGTGTTACTCAAGAACATTCATCTTGGACCAAATTCACTTGTCAGGAGTCTATAAAATCAAGCCGGTTTATCTACATCCAAAATGTAATGGTGTTGAAGGTATATGATAGACACTCCTACCTTCTGGGCCTAAAAGGAAACCTGTTGAAGTGAAATAGACACCATGAGAAACAATGTCTTGATCAGCCCTTGTCCTGACTGTCGACGAACCACTTAATATTTTATTTTATTTTATTTATTTATTTTAGTACTTTTTTTGTTCTACTTAATACCATTGGTTGAACTCTTTAATTAACACACAATTGTTCTTAGGCATTTAAAATTAACTGAAAAGTGATCCCTGGTAAATATAAGAGTGGGAATAAGAGAGGTAGGAGATGTATAGTTCAGCATATGCTCACTCGGACTTATCCCTAGTAGTAGAGCTAGAAACGTGCCAGGGGATTCCAATTCAATCCCATCAAGGCGGCATGTACCAATGCCATCTTACTTGGTAAAGTGACCAGTTTAAGTTCATAATTGATCATAATGATAGCATTAAGTGTCAAAGGGATTATATAAATAAGACCAGTGTCTGCAAATAATAATTGATAGAATTAAAAATGAGTGAATGATCCTACATGGGAAGCAGGATACACAGCAGACTCATAGAATGGCAAATGCCCTAAACAGCATTCTGGCCTCAGAATCAGCCTGGCTAAAAAGCCCATGACAGTTTCACAGGCATGGAAAGCCAAGACACTGTAGTAAAAAAAAAAAAAAAAAATGACCTAAATGAAAGATCTCTATGAGTGAGATCTCAGCATTAAGAATAGTCCATCAAAGAAGGAGGTACTTTTCTCTGAAGGGAGGAGAGAACTTCCACTTTGACTATAACCTTGTCTAAATAAGATAGGAGTTGGCCAACTCAAAAGGCTTCCATAGCCTTGGCAGCTCATGACAAGAGCCTCAGGTGACTGACATCATAAATAAGAGTGTCAAATTGTTTAATCAACAACTGGAGTAACTGTGCACCTATGCCCCACGTAGGATCTTTTTCCTTAATGTGTTGTACTATGCGAATTAATGGTAAAACTACTTACTCAAACAGTACTTTATACTTTGTGTGTCTGTGTGGGTAAAGTCTGTTGAAGTCTTTACTTAGTATCTACTAAGTTGATCTTCTGTATATAAATATAATTGAAAATGAATCTTGATGAAGAATGGGATGGGAGAGGGAGTGGGAGATGGGATGGTTGCAGGTGCGAGGGTAATTATGGGGGAAAAAGCCACTATAATTCAAAAGTTGTACTTTGGAAATTTATATTTATTAAATAAAAGTTGGAAAATAAATAAAAGGTATAACAGGGCAGAGGTTACCTGACATTGGTGATTAAGAAAGAGTATTTTTCTTCCAAAACTAATGTTCTACAGATCACAGAAGAAGAAAAGGAGGAAATGGTGTTCAAGCTTTCTTGGAAGTAGGGGCCATTCTTAACTGTTCTTGATTTTAAAATGATACCAGGGGTGGGCACGTGGTACAGCAGTTAAGGCACCTGCATCGCATATCAAAATGCCTGAGTTCAAATCCTGGCTCCACTACTGATTCTGGCTTCCTTATAATGTGAGTCTTTGTGGGGATCAGGTGATAGCTCGAATAATTGGATTCCTTCCACCCACATAGAATATGTGGGTTGAGTTCCTGGCTCCCTGCTTTGGCCTGGCCTAACCATGTCTATTGCAGGCATTTTGGGAGTGAAACAGCAGACTAAATCAATATCTCTCTCTCTCTCTTCCCCCCTTCTCTGTCTCCATCTCTATCTCTCTCTTTCTCTTTCAGATAAATAAAAAGTGTTTTTAAAAAAATCATTTAGCTACAGATAATGAAATCAGAAATTCTTTTATATTTTCATTTAAGCAAAGCTGTTACATTTCTACTTCACTTCTATTATTTTCGAAAACTACACATTAGGAAGTTTGTGTAATATTAGTTCAATGTATTATTGTACATTCACAAAGTGATAATATTGGACAAGATAATTGGGGACTGTATGTCAATAGATAGTTCCATATTACTTGGCCATATCATTTAATCTTTCTAAGCTCAGTTTTCTTCTACTCTTACATAATGTAAAAGCACAACTATAAACAAAACATCTCAGGGGTTTTCACTCATGGTTATCAGCACGTTTACAAGCCAAAAAATAAGATGTATATACCTGAATCTCAGTCTAATCCCATTTGATGTGTAGAAAGGAAGATGGAAAGGAGTATGACAGCTGACCTGTTTGAGTACTTTCTATGTGGCTCTGTCCTCAGTGTTTTATACAGATTATCTCCCTTAATTCTTGCAACTGATCCTCTGGAGCAAATACTGTGATTGCCCTTATTTCAATAATCATAAAATATGCTACAAAATTCTTCCAAATCAGCTGCAAAGAAATTCAATATCCCACATTGTGAATGATTTCCAGAAATAGGAAAATATTTGAAGAACAGTCTATTTCTGTGATACGTCTCCAACAAATGGTTTTGATACCTCATGTTGATATTCTGAATAGGAGATGGAAATATACAATTGTAAAGGGACATACCATTTTTGTACTTTCATTAAATTATTATGTTATTGAATTTTGTTTCCCATATTTTCACAGTAAGGTAATTAACACTTTAATTATTGGTGGGGGGAGAGTTAAGGGGAAGGGTGCTCTGGTGTAGTAGGATAACCCTCCAACTGCAGTGGCTGAATCCCATATGGGCACTGGACTTGAGCCCTGGGCCTCTGTACCCACGTGAGAGATCTGAAAGAAATTCCTGTCTTCTGGCTTTGGATCAGCCCAGTTCTGGCCATTGCAACCATTTAAAGAGTGAACTAGTGGTGGAAGACTTTCTCTCTCTCTCTCTCTCTCTCTCTCTCTCTCTCTCTCTCTCCCTGTAACTCTGTCTCTCAAAAAAATTAATTCTTTTAAAAAAAACTTTTATTTATTTACTATTAATATATCTTTATACACAGTAACTCCAATTCATTTCATTACTCAGCATTCTTATGTGAGTTTGGTAAGAGCTGGTAATTATATGTAAATATTTTGCAATGTTAAAGATCTAAGAAAGGAGATAAGCCAAATTCAAATGTCAGGTAGATACACACAAAATTATTCTATTCTTTAGGAAGCATTATAAATTTAAAATATAAAGTGGGAAAGAAGGCTCAAGTTTACTATTATGAAAGGAGAGAGTACTAAAAGAAAATGTTATTATATCTAAATTTTATATCTTTGACTTCACATTTGCCTAGGTTCAGGTCTTTTTAAAACTAAATTTTGAAAATCTTTCTTCTATAGAACAGTAAGTGTAGGTATATTTTAAGACATTGATGTGTTCACAGGTGAATTAATTTTGGTTTTATTTGTGTAGCTTTGTCATCAGTCTCCTTTGACACCTTCCTGCAGCAAAATTGTGTGTTTATCCATCAAGAAAATGAATTCATTGCATTGAGATTATCTATACTTCAGCCAAGGCTAACTTTATTAAATTTCCTTCAGAAGGGGAAAATATCACCTTTACAGAGTTGTTATAGTGTTTTAGAAGACAGAACTAGGCCGGCGCCGTGGCTCACTAGGCTAATCCTCCGCCTTGCGGTGCCGGCACACCGGGTTCTAGTCCCAGTCGGGGCGCCGGATTCTGTCCAGGTTGCCCCTCTTCCAGGCCAGCTCTCTGCTGTGGCCAGGGAGTGCAGTGGAGGATGGCCCAAGTCCTTGGGCCCTGCACCCCATGGGAGACCAGGAGAAGCACCTGGCTCCTGCCATTGGATCAGCGCGGTGCACCCTCCGCAGCGCGCTGGCAGCGGCGGCCATTGGAGGGTGAACCAATGGCAAAGGAAGACCTTTCTCTCTGTCTCTCTCTCTCACTGTCCACTCTGCCTGTCAAAAAAAAAAAAAAAAAAAAGACAGAACTTAGAACAGATATTTATGGGGTTTTAGAATTTGAACCAATGAAAGATATTTCAAAAAAGAAGCAAGTTTAGATTGGAGAGAATTTTGCAGCTGTTCAAAGAGCTTGCTTTTCAGATAGCTGTTCACTTGTAAGCTACTTGCCTCTTTGTGTCCAAAAACCCTAATGTATTTTTTCATATATTCTGCGAAAACAACTTCAGTTCGACTTCTGCAAGAAGCTAAACTTTAAGTTCTCAATTTTCTCTTTAGTTGTTATTTTAATAACAATTATTCAATAAAATCAAAGTAACAATGTTCAGAAATTTGGAATTTCTCAAAGATTAATTTTATTTATTTGAAAGGCAGAATGACATAGAGGGAGAAACAGAGCAAAAAGAGATTTATCTCTCCTTTGGTTCACTCCCCAAAGGATTGCAATACCAGGATTGAGCCATGCTGAAGCCAAGAGCCTGGAACTCAATCCAGCTCTTTTACAGGGTGTCAGGGACCCAAAAACCTGGACCATCTCCTGCTACTTCCTCTGGATAATTAGGAGGAAACTGAATCAGAAGCAGAGCAGCAAGGTCTTGAACCAGCACTCCAACATGTGATGCTAGTGTTGCAGACAGCAACTTGACTAAGTGCTGCACTGAGCTCCTGGCATTTTTTTAAAACCCTAACTTATCTGTCCCAGGGGATGAGTTTTATCAGCACTAAAAAAAAAAGAAAAAAGAAAAAATTCAAATACATTATACAGAGCTTTTTAGAGAGGGAGAACATTTAAATTTTACTGGAAATAATGTTTTCCTAATTTGAATGAAACATGAAGTTTTCAAAAAGTTCTCACAAGAAATTGATATTTGGAGGCTTGATTGTTTTTCATAGCCCTTGTCAATACTCCTGTGAAAAGCAGTGGTGTTTTGTAAAGTATTTTAAAAATGCATTTCTTTATTTGAAAGTCAGAGTTACAGAAAAGGAGAGGAGGAGGAGGAGGAGAAAGAAGAAGAAGAAGAAGAAGAAGAAGAAGAAGAAGAAGAAGAAGAAGAAGAAGAAGAAGAAGAAGAAGAAGAAGAAGAAGAAGAAGAAGAAGAAGAAGAAGAAGAAGGGAGAGAATCTTACATCTGCTGGTTCACTTTTCTCTTTTTTTTTTTTTTTTTTTTTTTTTTTTTTTTTTGACAGGCAGAGTTAGACAGAGAGAAAGAGACAGAGAGAGAAAGTTCTTCCTTTTCCATTGGTTCACCCCCTAAATGACCGCAACGGCTGGCGCGCTGCACCCATCCGAAGCCAGGAGCCAGGTGCCCCCTCTTGGTCTCACACACGGGTGCAGGGCCCAAGCACTTGGGCCATCCTCCACTGCCTTCTCGGGCCACAGCAGAGAGCTGGACTGGAAGAGGAGCAAACGGGACAGAATCCAGCGCCCCAACCGGGACTAGAATCTGGGGTGCCGGTGCCGCAGGCAGAGGATTAGCAAAGTGAGCCACGGCACTGTCCAACTGGCTCACTTTTCAAGATGGCCAGACTGGAGGTACGCCTGGCTGAAAGCAGGAGCCAACAGTTTTATCTGGGTCTCCCATATGAGTTGGAAGTCCAAGCACTTGGGCCATCTTCTGCTGCTTTCCCAGCTGCATTAGCAGAGAGCTGGATTGGAAGTGGAGCATCTGGGACTCAAATCAAATCCCATATGGGATGCTGACATCATAGGAAGCAACTTCACCCTTTATGCCACAGTGTCGGCCCCAGAATAGTGGTATTTCTACCTAGTATTGTTGAATTCTTTATTTAAGTGAAGGGTTAAGCTTGTGATTATGAAGTTAATTAAAATTATACCATTGCAAAAAATTTAAAGTAAAATAAGAAAGGATGGAGGATGAAGGGTAGGAGCAAGGGAAGGAGGGAGGGTAGGGTGGGAAGTATCATTATGTTCTTAAATATATATATATATATGAAATAAAGAAATCTGTCCCCTTAATATGATTAAAAATTTAGTAAAAACAAAACCAAAAACTCCATGTGGATTTCAAATAAAAATGCACCTAAACAATCTGATTTTTTATTTTCATTTTTCAGAAACTTTTTAAAATACGCTTGTATGTTCAATCATCCATACTTCTGTATAATGATGGCATGGCCTATGTCCTCAAAGAAACTAGGAAATTTATGGATGTTCTCAAAAAATATTGGCAGAGTGATTAATTATCCATATGGTTTTACTGTGCACATTAAGCCATGTGTATTGTACTTTATGGGTAACTTAAATGATTTCCAATGTTAATATTGACTACACATGAACTACCTAAGATGTTGACACTATCACCTGGCTTTGTACTCATACAAGGATCTAGCAGTAAGGAGATAGTTAGGAGCATGGATTGAGATGGCCAAGGGATATAAATATGACTTTTCAGTATATTTAGTGTATTATTTAAAAATTTTACTTATTTGAAAAGCAAAGTGGCAGTAAGAAAGAAAGAAGCAAAGAGAAAGAGATCTTCCATACACTGGTTTACACCCTAAATACCCTCAACAACCCAATGTTGGGCCAGGTTCTATTGTTTCTTTGTTGATTTTCTACCTAGTTGATCTGTCCATTGATGAAAGTAGGCGTTGAAGTCCCCTATTACTATTATCTTAGAGCCTATGTATCCTTTTACATCCCTTAACATTGCTTTTGAATAACCAGGGACCCTGGAATTGAGCATATACATTTACTATAGTCACATCTTCCTGTTGATTGATCCCTTAATCATTATGTAGTGCCCTTCCTTATCTCTCTTTTTTAAGATTTATTTATTTACTTGAAAGAGTTACACAGAGAGAAGGAGAGAGAGAGAGAGAGCAAGAGAGAGAGAGAGAGTCTTCCATCCACTGGTTCACTCCCTAGTTGGCTACAACAGCTGGAGCTGAGCCTATCCAAAGCCAGGAGCCAAGAGCTTCTTCTGGTTCTCCCATGTGGGTGCAAAGGGCCCATGTTGGGCATTGTGGATCTCCTCTATTGTCAGCAGTGAGGCTGGGTATTATCACAGGAGCTGGTGTGACCACTGCCTCACCTCCTCCTCACTGCCAAAGTGATCAATGCCAGGGTGAGCCCACAGTGGCTTCACACTCTGCATGCATACACAAGAATGACACAATGGTGTCATCATCAGTTTGAGCACCGAACCCTCTGCAATGACCCATCTCAAGCACTCAATGAACTCTGAGCCTCTGAAGCCAGACACAGTGATTGCCCAGAGACCCAGCCACACTCCATGCCCTATCATGCAGTCACAGAATTCCCACTGTCCTGGTGGACAGGACTTCCACAGTCACAGGAAGCAGGGGATCCACTCTCAGCCATGCAAAGCTTCTCTGTCCATGGAGATTGCTAAGGTTTTCCCAGAGCCAGCTGCCGGTCTGGGTTCCATTTTGGCAGTTTGAGTACAGGTGAGAGTGATATAGAGAGGAGGAGAGCACCTCACAGGCTTAAGTGGGTGCCCAATACCCTGCCAACCCTCCAGACCAGACTCAAAGTCTATGGGGGCAGCAGATTTGTCCCTCAGATAAATTCTACTTACACAGGCACAAGTTGTGATAGCCGGTATTCACCTTTGAAGATGGTGCTTCTTCCCTGCTGTTTTCAAGGGGATGATCTGGAAACAGACAATGTATTCTCACTTCACGGGTTTAGGTGGGCACCCTCCCCCTGCTTCACTCCAGGTTGGACTCAAAGTCCATGTGGTCACAATATTCTCCATCAAGAAATATCACCAGTGACATGGGCTGCTGTAGACTCCTATCATTTCTCTTTGACTGCCTTTCTTTCAAACTACTGTTTCACAATGAAGAAAATGGAAGAAGAAAGAGAGAGAGAGAGAGAGAGAGAGAGAGAGAGAGAGAGAGAAGTCTTCCATTGCTGGTTCACTCCCCAGATGGCTGCAATGGCCAGAGCAGTGCCACTATGAAGGCAGGAGACAGGAGCTTCTTCTGGGTCTTCCACATGAGTGCAAGGGCCCAAGGACTTGAGCAAATTTTTACTGCTTCCCAGGTAATAGCAGAGAGCTGGATCAAAAGTGGAGCAGCCAGGACTTCAACCGGCACCCATATGGGATGCTGGCACCACAGGTGGTGGCTTTACCCACTATGCCACAGTGCCGGCCCCAGAGGATAATCTTGATCTGAAACATAATTTATTTAGGGGAAAATACAACAATTTTGTGACAGTTCTATAGATATAAAGAAATAATATGTGTAAATATTTACTGGTTTTATGATTTGCCTTCAAACAGAAAATAATAAAAATTGGTTATAGCTTTTAATTTAATATCCACAAGGAAAGGCTACTCATGCTCAAAATTTACCACATCACAGTTCAACTTTTCCCAGTTATTTTTAGTTTTGAAGAAAGTTTAGTTTTTAAAGCAGAAAAGATATTTCAAGAAAATTTAGACTTATTGGGGAAGTAACAGAAAAGAGGAAACTAGCAGATGAATCCCTCATCTCCTTTCTGAGATGCAATGTTCATGTGGTCTTTTTGCAGATGTCAAGCATGTGCAGTCAACTTCACTTGCCAGCACAATGATGCATGCCTTATGTGTTTGCTTCTTCATATTCATTATGTAACTTTCCTTTCTCCCTCACTCTGCTTCCCTGAACTTGCACTATTCCATGAAGTTAGCCTGCAAGTTCTTGTCTCAAACTCTATTTTCAAAAATAAGATAAAAGCAAACAAAAACATGATCAATATACTAAAATGGAATCTGTGCAGGAAATGTGCAGTACAACCACAATGCATCTATCTTTTTTACAATAGAACAAGGACTGCATGTTTCTTAGCCTTGTATTAGTTACTACCTGTCTTTCAGGGATGGGAGTTCTGCAAAGTAAGCCACATTTAATTTTGAAGAGAGTGGGAGAGTTTGCTCACCAGGTAGTGAAAAATTTATGTGTGTCCCTTTGATTGAAGGAACATTAACATCAGAGGACAAGTATTGAGCAAATATTTGAAGGATGCTGATCATTTTGTTATAGTCAGATCATAGAGTATGAGGCCAGAGATGAAACTTAAGATTTTAAATAGTTGCACATCATACTGAGTAATTTTAGTATAGCTTGTAAACAGTGCAGAGCAAATGAATGTCTTTTTCATATTGTATTTTTATAAACACACCTAGAAGTGGAACAAAAGATGAGCAAATTTGGGGAGACCAGTAGAAATTTGCTGCTGCATGAGATTAGGGTGAGAGGCAACAGTAAATAGGAGAACTTGTGATATGAAAAATATATATTGGAGGAGAGTGCGAAACAATATGTTGTGACTGAGAAGGAAGAGAAAGCAAAGATTTCCAGCTTGGAAGAATAAGAAGATGCCACTAACTCCTACTGGAAACATGGGAGCAGAATTTGGTTTGGGCATAAAATGGTGAGTTTGATTTTGGCCACTAGGTATAAATATCTGCAGAATATCACCTAGTTTATTGGCCTTAGAAGAAATGGCAATATTAGGGAGCAGGCATTTAGCACAGCAGTTAAAACTCTGCATGGGACATTGATGTCCCCTATCAAAATCCTGAGGCTGAGTTCTAGCTTCACTCCTGATTCCAACTTCTGTAAATGTGCATCCTGAAATGCAGGAAGTGATAGCTCAAGTAACTGGGTCCCTGCCACCCACAGGAGAGACCTGGAATGGGCCCTTGGCTCCTGGTTTTGGACTGATCTAGTCCCAGCTGTTGCAGGCATTGGGGGAGTAAACCAGGAATGGGTTACTTTACCTCTCCCACCTCTCTCTTTCTCTCTCTCTCTCTCAAGTAAATAAATATATAAATAATTTTTAAGATTTGTTTATCTATTTGAAAGTCAGAGGTTCAAAGAGAGAAAAAGAAACAGAGAGTGAGAGCAAGGAAGAGATAATTTTCCATCCTCTGGTTCATTCCCCAGATAGCCACAATGGTAGAGTTAAAGCCAGGAGCCAGGAGCTTCTTCAAAGCCTCCCATTTAATGAAGCTGTATCAATAAACAGTCACTTTTTCAATTACTTTCCCAATCAGTCGCCCTTCCAAGTGATCTTTTGCCTTTATTTTGTTTCAGTATTACTAGGATCAAAAATTCTACACTGACCAAAGTTTAGTTCAGTTGCTTATTTCAAATAAAATACTCACTGCATTCATATATGAATGAATTAGTATAAATGTATCCAACTTTTCACTATATTTAGATACAATCCAGTATTAATTCTGATTTTCTAGAGTAAATTAATCTATATATTACACAGTCTTGTGTGTTTCTTTGACACACTTTACTAGAAATTTCTAGCTGAAAAAACAATTAAAATGAACATCTATTGACAATCTAGTTTGTCCCAATTGCTGTAATAGAACCTCTCCCATTTTATCTTTACAATGTATTCTCAATTTTAAAATGATAAAACTCACAAAATTACCTAAATTGCCTAAGTTTTTCAAAACTAATAAATTCCCACAGATATTTTTCCAGATTATTTAAACATTTTACTTAAATACAGTACACAAATCAAGAAATGCATATAAATATACAAATAAGTTAGTGCTTTTGTCCTCTGTGCACTTTTTTTCCCAAAGAAAATTTTTATTTAAGGAATACAAGCTCCATACATTTCCTAAGTACAACTTTAGGAATACAGTGATTCTTCCCACCATACCCGCCCTCCCATCCCTACTCCTACCCCTTCTCCTCCTTCCTTTCCCATTCCCAGTCCTATTCTCCACTAAGATCCATTTCCAATTAACTTTATACACAGAAGACGAACTCTATACTAAGTAAAGGGTTCAACAATTTGCACACACACACACACACACACAAACTGTTCAACGGTTGAGACAAGGGCTGTTCAAATTCATTTGCATCTCAAAGTTAATTTTGGTTCCTTTTTATTTTCAGAAACTTAATTAACTTTAAAGAAGTACTGAAGAATGATACTTATGATACATCTTTTTGTGAGCACTTAGTAGTAACTATAACTTTGAGACATAAAAACATCCTCCATTAATACATTAAAAGAAAGTAAGTCTTTGAGAATAAGGTTTATCATTAATTAAGGAAGCACCTAAGAAAACAAACAATGGCATTGGACACTTAGGCATAACTAAAATTTATGAGACATAAGAATATCCTGCATTTAGTACACTAAAACAAAATAAATCTTTGAGAACAAGTTTTACTGTTAACTCTCAATGCAACTCTTTGAGAATGGAGGTCCTGCATGGAATGTTAGTGCACAGTGACTCCTGTTGTTAATTTAACAATTAACACTCTTATGTATGACATCAGTGATCACCTGATGCTCTTGACATGATCTGCTTAGGCTATGGAAGCCTTTTGAATCCACAAACTCTGTAAGGATTTAGACAAGGCCATAAGCAAAGTGGAAGTTCTCTCCTCCCTTCAGAGAAAAGTACCTCCTTCATTGATGATCACTTCTTTCCACTGGGGTCTCACCCACTGAGGTCCTTCATGTAGTACATTTTTTGCCACAGAGTCTTGGCTTTCCATGCCTGAAATGCTCTTGTGGGCTTTTCAGCCAGACTAGAATACCTTAAGGTCTGATTCTGAGATCAAAGTGCTACTTAAAGCGATTGTCATTCTACGAGTCTACTGTGTGGACTGCTTCCCATGTTGGATGGAACATTTACTCCTTTTTAATTCTATCTATTACTATTATCAGAAACTTAATCCTATTTATATGATTACTTTAAGGCTGTTTCTCCTCTTCACACAATCATTGTATCTTTTTAGGAAGGAAGACTGAGGCACAAATTAGAGAAATGGCTTACTTTGAATAAGAAGAAGGGTCAGTATAAAAATATCTCTGACTTTTAAGATAAATAAATCTTTTCTAAAAAAAAAAAAGATGCCTGGATTGTATATGCGTTCTGAGTCACAGGAAAAGTCAGATGTAACCATCTCACAGAACTTATTCTAAAATACAAAACTAAGATCCTATTCGGTGAAGCATTCTGACACCATCCTCAGGGATTACAGAAAACAGGAAATTAGTATGTGTGGGAAGGCATCTTTTACTCAAGCTTTCCTTTTTTCCTTCTCCCTTTATGATAGTCCAGCAAAGGACAGAATGGTTTTCCCTGACATGGTAATTCTGAAGCATCTTTTTGGCAATACTATATGTTGCCAGATCAGTTTTCCCCTGTAAGAAATAAAATTACTTAAAAACCACTTGGCATGGAAGAGATGACAAAAAGATCAAACTTTGCCAACTCCCAGGCTGTGCAGAGCCACACCTTTCTGTGTGAGGGTTCAGAACCAGTAACCATCTCCCTTCAACCCCCTCATTAAACAGGCAGGAACAATAGAAACAGACAAGATGTCATTACACATTTACTCTTCTGCCATTATTCTCGTAAATAATGCAAAAGAAGTTTCCTTATATTGGAATAAAAAAAATACAGTTAAAAATGAGCCAAAACAATCACCTATGGCCTTAAAAATTCCAATAAATATTTTGGAAATGCTCCAATGTTATTCTTGATGATGTTTTTATTTTATATGCAGTTTCAACTCAGGAATCCCAAGTACTATATATACACAGTTTCAAAACAGAAAATGACCAGCTCACACTAACTTTCCAGAGGATCCAAAGGAATTTTATATCAGAGATAAAGGTAACATCAATGCCATTTCAATAAGTGTAGAAGCTAATATTACAAAGAAGGCTTAATGTTAACTGAATAGCTCTTGAAATTCATTAAATTGTTGTATTTGTATCATAGAATTTTAGAATGACTAGGAAATTTAGTCTCTTTAAATTTTGTATTATATTATATTTTAAAGGCTATTTCTTTTTCTCTCCCATGAGATCATTTATTCAAAAGTATAGTTTAAGGGTGAAATTAAAGTCTTTAACTAAGTATTAAAAATTATATGAATAAATAGCTAAAACACTGCTTCAGATTATACATAAAAATTTAAATTTTTACAACCAGACACAATTTTATCAACTAAACACAGAGACTTGGAGAAAACGAGAGGGTTTTTTAAAGGCAATAACAAAATAAAAATATAGAGAAGCTGATAAGTTTTGAGTTATTTATGACTTTATATTTCTTTTTGTTATAACAAATATACTTTATTGATTATGTACAATATTCAAGTGAAATTACAAGATATTTTTAAGAGCAACTTTATTTCCTAAGTGTTTCAGAGTTGTGGCAATACATTTTCTAAACAATACACTGAGTGCTTGTATATGACATTTTATAGAGTAAAATGCATACAATATTAATTATATAAAAGTATCTGACGTTTAGAAATAGTATTTAATTCCACTTAAAACCTCTAATATTATAATATTCCAAAGTACACTTACTCTACTTAGTTAAATGTCCATTTTTTCCTATGAAAACTACGCTTATCTTATTTTATAAAAAAGACAGTTGCAGAAAGCAAGAAACAAGGAAGGCATAAAGACAGGAAGGAAACTGCAAACAGAAGGAACAAAAAAACCACAGGCAGAAAACAGCCAAAGTGGGTACTCTTTTATGGAATGGAACGTATATTTAAATGAGTTGTCAAAAGGATGGGACACATGTAAATGACAAGTGATAATTTAGAATGTCACAATAATTACTGTTGAAAAATTATTAAAGCAACCCTGATGCAAAATAAAAATCACAAAAGTTTCTTAATTTTTTGGTTTCACACTGCTTTACTCCACTGCTGGTAAGTTCTTTCCAGTGTGACTCAGTAATGTTTTTAAAAGTTTTGCTTTCTCCAGAAAACTTTTAAACTGAAGCAGTTTAGTAAGATCAGCTGTCTGCTTCCCACACATTACTTAGTGCCGACGCTACTGAAAGCTTTGAAAGATGGTAGAAGCAGAGTAGTCATTAGTAAAGTTATGATTGGATGGAACAGGAGGTGCTACATCATGCAACCTGACACCGGCATAGTAATGTGAGGAAAATATGCTAAACTAATTATTGATGAAAAACTGTTACAGGCCGGCACTGCGGCTCACTAGGCTAATCCTCCGCCTGCGGCGCTGGCACCCCAGATTCTAGTCCCTGTTGGGGCGCCGGTTCTGTCCCGGTTGCACCTCTTCCAGTCCAGCTCTCTGCTGTGGCCTGGGAGTGCAGTGGAGGATGGCCCAAGTGCTTGGGCCCTGCACCTGCATGGGAGACCAGGAGGAAGCACCTGGCTCCTGGCTTCGGATCGGCGCACCGGCCGTAGCTGCCATTTGGGGGGTGAACCAAAGGAAAAAGGAAGACCTTTCTCTCTCTCTCTCCCTCTCTATTTCTGCCTGTCAAAAAAAAAAAAAAAAAAAAAAAAAAACTGTTACAGAAGTATTTAAATCTACATTTGTACTCAGAAAATACAATCTTCAGTCATGTTTAAATCATATGGAGCAAATTATTACTTTTTATAATAGATCTATTTGCTTTACCTGAAAGGCAGAGCTACAGAGAGGGAGAGACAAATGAGATATCCTCCATCCACTGGTTCACTCCTCAAATGGCCACAATGGCAAAAGCTGGGCCGGCCCAAAGTTCTGAACCAGGAGCTTCCTCCAGGTCTCCCACATGGGTGGCAGGATCCATCCTCCACTTCTTTCCCAGGCACCCCAGCAGGGAGCTGTATCGGAAGTGGAGCAGCCAAGACGTGAACTGGTGCCCACATAGAATGCTACTGTAGAAGGCTTAACCCAATATACCACAGTGAGGTCCCCAAGTCATTCTTTTTTAAAACAAACAGTGATAGGGTTCCGCATTTGCTCTAGTGGTTGAGCCACTGCAAGAGATACCCACATCATGTGTCTGAGTGCTGGAGTTCCAGTTCCAGCTCTGGTTCTTGACGCCAACTTCCTGCTAATGCACACCTTGAGAGGCAGCAAGTGATGGCTCAAGTAGTTCAGTATCTACCACCCATGTGTGCTGAGTTCCTAGCTCCCAGCTTTAGTCTAGCCCAGCCTCACCATTGTGGGAATTTGAAGAGTGAATTAGCAAATGTTAATGTGGTCTCTCTCTCTTTGTCTCTCTCTCCTTCCCTCCCTCTCAAATTAATTGATAGTTTTTAATTGTGGTAAATTATACAGAACATAAAATTTGATGTATAAAAAATTTTAGGCACACAGTTCAGTAGCATTATATATTTGTAATTTTGTGCAACCATCACCACCAGAACTGTTGTATCTTGTAATACAAACTTTATAGCCATTAGAGAAGAACTCTCCTATCTTTGTATTCTACATCTCCTGGGTAGCACTGTTCTACTTGCTCTCTGTGTTTGACTAGTACAGATACCTCACGAAATGGAATCATACACATACAAAATTATCCTTTAATGTGTGGCTATTTTACTCAGTACAATATCTTCAAGGTTCATTCATAATGTGACATATGTCACATTTCATTTCTTAAGATTAAGTAATATTACATTTGCCACATTTGTTTACCATTCAGTCATTAATAGACATTGGTGTTTCCATCTTTCAGCTATTGTGAAGAATACTCTGAAGCCAGGAGCCTGAAGCTTCTTCCAGGTCTCTCATATGGGTGCAGGGACCCAATCACTTGGGCCATTTTCTACTGCTTTCCCAGGCCATAGCAGTGAGCAGAATTGGAAGAGGTGCACCTGGGACATGAACCAGTGCCCATATGGGATGCCAGGGCCATAGACAGAGGCTTACTATGCCACAGTGTATAGGAAGGGAGGGTGGAGAGTAAGATTATGTGCTTAAAACTGTATATATAGAACAAATGAAATCTGCTCTCTGTATATAAACAAAAAAGCAGATCTTACTGGCAAACAAAAAAAATCTATCCATTTCTTTTGGATTTTCCAATTTGTTGACATACAGTTATTCAAAATAATCATAATTATCTTTATATTTCTATGGTATCATTTGTAACATATCCTTTTTCAACTCTGATTATATTAATTTGAGTCTTCTCCTCCACCCCACTCCCTTTTGTTTTGGATGAGCTGGAAATTTTTTGATGTCAACACTTATTGCTATAAAGTTTCTTCTTTACACTGCTTTTGTTGTGCCCCATAAATTTTGATATGTTATATTTTCAATTTCAAGGATTTTAATTTCCCCTTTGATTTATTCTGTGACTCACTGCTCACTCAGGAGCATGTTGTTCAGTCTTTGCATGTTTGTATAATTTCTAGAGCTTATTTTATTGTTAATTTCCAGCTTATTCCATTGTGATCAGAAAAGATATAGGACATTATTTCCTTGTTTTTTATTTTGTTGAGATTTGCTTTTTGGCCCAGCACATGAATTGAATTTTCCATGCACTGGTGAAAAGAATCTGCATTCTGCTGCTGTGAGATGGAATGTTCTGTAGATGTCTATTAGGTCCATTGAGAGCACACGCATTTACTATTGTCACATCTTGTTAAATCAATAGCTTAATCATTATATACTGACCTTCTTTATAACTTTTACTGATTTTTATCTTAAAGTCTATTTTATCTGATAGGTATAGCTACTCTTGCTCCTTTTGATCTCCATTTGCAAGGAATATATGTTCCATCTTTTCACTTTCAGTCTGTGTGTATCTTGACTTATGAAGTGTGTTTCTTTTTTTTTTTTAGATTTATGTATTTAATTATTTTGAAAGTCAGAGTTACAGAGAGAGGGAGAGACACAGGGAGAAAGAGCTTGCATCTGCTGGTACACTCCCCAAATGGCTTCAACACCAGCACTGCAGCACGCCAAAACCAGGAACCAGTAATTTCATCCAGGTCTCCCACATGGGTAGTAGGCATCCAAACACTTGGGCCATCTTCCACTGCTTTTTCCAGTCCATTATCAAGGAGCTGGGCTGGAAGTGGAGCAGCTGGGATCTGAACTGCCACCCAGTAATCTGCAATGATCAGTCAGATTGCCCAGTGTTAAACAGAATCAGTATCTTTAAAATATGCACACTAACCAAAGCATTTTACAGATTCAAAGCAACCCTTACAAAAATCTCAATGACATTTTTCACAGAACTAGGAAAAAACATGACTAAAATGTCTATGGAACCACAAAAAAACATGACTAAAATGTTTATGGAACCCAAATATCTACAGAAGTCTTGAGCAAAATGAATGAAAAAGGAGGCCCTATACTACCTCCCTTTAAAATATGCTAGCAAGCTACAGAAATTAGAACAGCATAGTTTTGGCATAAAAGCAGATCCATGAATCAATGAAAAAGAAATGAGACCCTCAAAGTAAACACACATCTACAACCAATTGATCTTTGACAAAGGTGCTAAGAACATGCATTGAAAAAAGGATGGACCTTTTAATAAATGATATGGATAAAATTGGATGTCCAAATGCAGAATAATGAAACCAGATTCCTGTCTCTCACCATGCACAAAACTAAACTCAAAATAGATTAAAGACCTCAATATAAGACCAGAAACTTTGAAATTTTTTAAGGAAAAACACTTCAGTACATTGGAATGGGGAAGGATTTTCTAGAATGGATCTCAAAAGCACAGGGAATAAAAGCAAAAATAAACAAATGGGATTTCATCAAGCCAAAGAAATCTTGCACAGAAGGGACTAACTGAGAGTAAACAGACAACCCACACACTGCAAGAAAATATTTGCAAGCTGTACATTTAACAAGGATTGAATATTCAGAAAATATAAGGAGCTCAAACAACTCATTGTCAAAAAATACATTAAAAATGGGCAGTAGATCTAAGCAGACATTTCTCAAAGGAAGACATACAAATGGCCAACAGGTACAGGAAAAAATGCTCAACACCACTAATTAATCAGGGATATATAAATCAAAACCACAATGAGATGTTGACTTACTCCAGTAAGACTTAACTATTACTAAAAGACAAAGAAGATTGGTGAGGATGTGGAGAAAGTGAAACCCCTGCACACTCTTGGAGGAATATAAGTCAGTACCCCCTTTGTAGAAAACCAATATGGGAATTCTTCAAAAACTTTAAAATAAAACTACCATTTGATGCACCAGTTTCACTCACAGGTATACCATCTGTCAAACAGACATCTGCACCTCATGTTCGTTGCAGCACTATTCACAATTGCCAAGAAGTGAAAGCAACCTAAGTATTCATTCACAAGTGAATGAATAAAGGTGTGGTACACATACACAATGCGATACTACTCAGCCATAAAAAGAATGATATTTTGTCATTTGCAACAATACGAATGGAACTGGAGATCATTATGTTAAGTGAAAGAAGCCAAGCACACAATGACAAATATCATACAATCTTACTTGTTTGTGCAGTCTGAAAAAATAGGTGATCTCATAGAAGTTAAAAATGTAATGTTAGTTTCCAGAGGCTGTGGAGGGGATATTGGGGAAAGGTTGATTGATGGGAACTAGGTCAAGATTAGATAGGTGTAAGAAGTTCTGGGGTTCCATTGCACAGTCAGGTGACTATAAATAATGTCAATGTATTGTATATCTCTCCATTTAAAAAAAAAAAACTTAGAAGACAAGATTTTGGATGCTTTCACCATAACAAAATGCAGAATACCTGAAAGGATAAATCTATTTACACTGATTTGATATTATAGAATGAATACCTGTAACAAAACATCTCGTAGTACTCCAGAAATGTGCACAATTTTTGTGTCTTTAGCAGTTTTAAATTAAAAAAAAAACATATAAAAGGTGTTGCCCTCCTTAATTAGTTAATTAATGAATTCTGGAATTTGAAGCCTAGCTCCATGGAGGTTTTGTGTGCACGGATGTGTTTGTGTATGTGTGCATGTCACTAAGATCTCAGTTCTGTTTCTGTGGGAAACATGAATTTTAAAGATTTTAAAGGATGTAAACAGTTAATAGAACTGTCTTAGGTTCTAATATTGTAAGTACTGATACTTACATAATCGCGTAAACTGAACTTCTTTGGTGGTACTCAAAAGTGCTTTTGCAATCTAATGGAATTTTAAAGTGAAAAAGTTTGAAAATTGATACTTTAAGGCACTCATTCTATATAATAAAGTAATTTCACTTCTGTGAGTCTAGGAATAGGGAGAATAGGAAAATATTCACTCAATCTTCTGTTTCCTTCAGAAATACAGTGCCATTTTTTGCCAGAAGGGAGGATGAGATTTATTTCAAAAATCTACCTAAGTAAACCAGGCTTGATTAATTCTATGTCATTAACTGTACATAGGATTATATAAAATGAATAATTCAGGACATGGCTAGTGTCCAAGAAATATGTTCAAGAACAACGCGTTGATTTTGAAAATAAATCAAAGAAAACAAAATCTATGTGTGAAAGAAAGCATTTCAGAACTCCTGACAGTCCAAAACATAACCCAGGTGTATTGTGGATTTATCACTGCAAATAACATGTAACATAATTATTCCCATGATTGAGGAAGAAGTTTGGAAGGAAAGGAATGCATTAACTTCTGAATGTACTGATTTAGTAGTTGTCAAACTTGTGTGTATACAAATATTATGAAAAAAATATGCTTAAAATTCAAATTTTTGACAATCAATTTTGGAGATTGATTATTCAGGATATTGCCAACATAGGTTCTGTATGTGTAATAATTGAGAAGCACTGCAGAATATTAGGAAAAAATGAGATAATGGTTTAGTAAGGTCACACAAATACTTTAAAAAGTTATGATGTGAAGAATTACTTTTTCTATGTATAACTAAGTAGAAGTAAATATTAGACTGACATTAAAATACTACCAACAATAAATCAACCTACTTCTCAGTAAGAAGAATAATGAGGTGAGTTATTATGCTAGGGTTTGTGAGGTAAAACTAAGTGATTGATAACTGCTTGTTCCCAGGAGATATCAACACAAAGTCCTTTTGAAGACATTAAAAATAACGAGAATTTAATAAAACAATTTTTCCTCTTTTAAAGATGTATCTACTCCATTTGCTGTGGTGTCTGTTCTCTGTTCATCACTCCCTGCAACAGGTAGGAACCATAAACACAACACAGAAAAGCAGATTGAAACCATCTCTTCATAAAGCCCTCAAACCCATGTGAAGTGCCTGTAAATTCCTGTTGTCTGCTAATCCTTATGAAAACCTTTTCTTAATATGCACAGAGAGAAGTGAAATTTACACTATGAGGAGCAATGACTTGAACAGCCCCTGTCTTGACTGTCGGGGAACAGTTTATTATTTTATTTTTTTTACTATTTTCTTTTTCTACTTAATACCATTGGTTGAACACTTTACTTACACAGAATTATACATAGGTGTTTAAATCCCATTGAAAATAGATCCCAGTTAAAAATAAGAGTGGGATTAAGTGCACAGTGACTCCTGTTGTTGACTTTACCAATTGACACTCCTGTCTATGGCATCAGTAGTCTCCCTATGCTCCAGTCATGAGTTTCCAAGGCTATGGAAGCCCTCTGAGTTCTCCGATTCTTATCTTGTTTAGACAAGGTCATAGTCAAAGTGGAGGTTCTCTCCTCCCTTCAGAGAAAGGTACCTCCTTCTTTGAAGACCTGTTCTTTCCACTGGGATCTCACTCGCAGAGATCTTTTGCCAGAGTGTCTTGGCTTTCCATGCCTGAAATACTCTCATGGGCTTTTCAGCCAGATCGGAATGCCTTTAGGGCTGATTCTGAGGCCAGAGTGCTATTTAGGACATCTGCCATTCTATGGGTCTGCTGAGTATCTCACTTCCCATGTTGGATCACTCTCCCCTTTATTTATTCCATCGGTTAGTGTTAGCAGGTACTAGACTTGTTTATGTGCTCCCTTTGACTCTTAGTCCTTTCATTATGATCAATTGTGAACTGAAATTGATCACTTGGAATAGTGAGATGGCATTGGTACATGCCACCTTGATGGGATTGAATTGGAATCCCCTGGTATGTTTCTAACTCTACCATTTGGGGCAAGTCAGCTTGAGCATGTCCCAAATTATACATCTCTTCCCTCTCTTATTCCCACTCTTATGTTTAACAGGGATCACATTTCAGTTAATTTTTAACACTTAAGAATAACTGTGTATTAATTACAGAATTAAACCAGTCATATTAAGTAGAACAGACAAAAAAAACTACTAAGAGGGATAATGTATTAAGTTGTTCATTAACAGTCAGGGCTATGCTGATCAAGTCACCGTTTCCCATAGTGTCCATTTCACTTCAGGAGGTTTCCTTTTTGGTGTTCAGTCAGTTGTCACCGATCAGGGAGAACATATGGTATTTGTCCCTTTGGGACTGGCTTACTTCACTCAGCATGATGTGTTCCAGATTCCTCCATTTTGTTGCAAATGACTGGATTTCGTTGTTTCTTACTGCGGTATAGTATTCTAAAGAGTACATATCCCATAATTTCTTTATCCAGTCTACCGTTGATGGGCATTTAGGTCGGTTTCAGGTCTTAGCTATTGTGAATTGAGCTGCAATAAACATTAGGCTGCGGACCGCTTTTTTGTTTGCCAATTTAAATTCCTTTGGGTAAATTCCAAGGAGTGGGATGGCTGGGTCGAACGGTAGGGTTATCTTCAGGTTTCTGAGGAATCTCCAGACTGACTTCCATAGTGGCTTCACCAGTTTGCATTCCCACCAACAGTGGGTTAGTGTCCCTTTTTCCCCACATCCTCACCAGCATCTGTTGTTGGTAGATTTCTGAATGTGAGCCATTCTAACCGGGGTGAGGTGAAACCTCATTGTGGTTTTGATTTGCATTTCTCTGATTGCTAATGACCTTGAACATTTTTTCATGTGCCTGTTGGCCATTTGGATTTCCTCTTTTGAAAAATGTCTATTGATCTCTGTCCTTAATGTGCTGTGTATTGAGATTTAATGCTATAACGAGTACTCAAACAATATATTTCACTTTGTGTTTCTATGGGGGTGCAAACTGTTGAAATCTTTACTTAATGTATACTAAACTGATCCTCTGTTAAAAAAAAAAAAAGAAAGAAATTATCAACTCCCAACTTGACTCTCACTGGGATTAAACATGACAATAGGTCTGATCTGATTTCATCATCATTTAAAAAAAATCATCTATTATTTTTCACTTTATGTTTCTGTGTGGGAGCAAACTGTTGAAATCCTTACTTAATGTATACTAAGCTGATCTTCTGTATATTAAGATAATCGAAAATGAATCTTGATGTGAATGGAAGGGGAGAGGGAGTGGGAAGGGGGAGGGTAGTGGGTGGGAGGGACGGTATGTGGGGGAAGCCATTGTAATCCATAAATCGTACTTTGGAAATTTATATTCATTAAATAAAAGTTAAAAAAAAATAAGAGTGGGAATAAGAGAGGAAGGAGATACACAGTTCGGAACACATTGCCACATACTTACCCCTAAGGGTAAAGCCAAAAACTTGCCATAGGACTCCAAATCCCCTTAAGTGGTGGTAACATGCCATCTTGCATGTTAAAGTGATCATATTAAGTGTGTAACTTATCATATAGATAGGAATGAGCTTCAAAGGGGTCACATAAATAAGACCAAGCTTCTGGTAATAACAATAGATAGAATTACAAAGGAGAGAATGATCCAACAAGGAAGCAGGCAACACAGAAGACTCATAGAATGACAAATACCCTAAGCAACACTCTGCTGACCTCTGAATCAGCCCTTAAAGCATTTGAATCTGGCTAAAGAGCCCATGAGAGCATTACAGGAATGAAAAGCCAGGACACTGTGGCAAAAATTATCTACATGAAGGATTGTGAGTGAGATGCCGGTGCAAAGAAGGGGCCATCAAAGAAGGAGGTACTTTTTTCTCTGAAGGGAGGAGAGAACTTTCACTTTAATTATGGTCCTGTCTAAATACTGATGGAGTCTGTGGACTCAAAAGGCTTCTAAAGCCTTTGTAGCTCATGACAAGAGCCTTGGGTGATCACTGACGTCATAAATAAGTGTCAATTGTTAAATAAATAACAGGAGTCACATGCACTTACTCCCTATGTAGGACCTCTGTCCTTAATAAGTTGTACTATGAGAATTAATGGTAAAGCTTGTCTTCAAACAGTACTTTATACTTTGTGTGTCTGTGTGGGTGCAAACTGTTGAAATCTTTACTTATTATAGAGTTGGTCTTCTGTATATAAAGATAATTAAAAATGAATCTTAATGAAGAGTGGGATGGGAGAGAGAGTAGGAGGTGGGATGAGAGTCGGGGTAGGAGGGCAGGTATTAGGGGAAGAAATGCTATATTACTAAAGCTGTACTTATGAAATTTGTATTTATTAAATCAAAACTTTCTAAAAATATGCACAGAGAAGCAAGAAGCCATGGGTGATGAAAGTAGAATAATGCACAAATTTTTTTATTTAAAAGAAACAAATAGGCCAGCACCGCAGCTCACTAGGCTAATCCTCTGCCTTTCGGCGCCGGCACACCAGGTTCTAGTCCCGGTTGGGGCACCGGATTCTGTCCCGGTTGCTCCTCTTCCAGTCCAGCTCTGTGCTGTGGCCCAGGAGTGCAGTGGAGGATGGCCCAAGTACTTGGGCCCTGCACCCCATGGGAGACCTGGATAAGTACCTGACTCCTGCCATCGGATCAGCGTGGTGCGCTGGCCATGGGAGGCTGAAACAACGGCAAAGGAAGACATTTCTCTCTGTCTCTCTCTGTCCACTCTGCCTGTCAAAAAAAAAAAAAAAAAAGAAACAAATAAACATATACAGCAAATAAAAATATATGCCAAAGACATACAACATATACATATACACACAGTAAAGTATACACTTGATACTACAGCTTGAAGCATATGCTTTCATATTAGATTTTAGGCCAAGAATTCAGAAATTCTCACTGAAAGTAAAGATTTCACTTCTTTTTTTTTAACTTTTATTTAATGAATATAAATTTCCAAAGTACAGAATATTGATTACAATGACTTCCCCCCCATAACGTCCCTCCAACCCGCAACCCTCCCCTTTCCCACTCCCTCTCCCCTTCCATTCATGTCAAGATTCATTTTCGATTCTCTTTATATACAGAAGATCAGTTTAGCATACATTAAGTAAAGATTTCAACAGTTTGCTCCCACACAGAAACATAAAGTGAAAAATACTGTTTGAGTACTAGTTATAGCATTAAATCTCAATGTACAGCACACTAAGGACAAAGATCCTACATGAGGAGTAAGTGCACAGTGACTCCTGTTGTTGACTTAACAAATTGACACTCTTGTTTATGGCCTCAGTAATCACCCTAGGCTCTTGTCATGAGCTGCCAAGGCTATGGAAGCCCCCTGGGTTCACTGACTCTGATCATTTTTAGACAAGGCCATGGTCAAAGTGGAAGTTCTCTCCTCCCTTCAGAGAAAGGTACCTCTTTCTTTGATGACCCCTTCTTTCCACTGGGATCTCACTCGTGGAGATCTTTCATTTAGGTTTTTTTTTTCCCCCAGAGTGTCTTGGCTTTCCATGCCTGAAATACTCTCATGGGCATTTCAGCCGGATCCACATGCCTTAAGGGCTGATTATGAGGCCAGAGTTTTGTTAGGACATTTGCCATTCTATGGGTCTGCTGTGTATCTCACTTCCCATGTTGGATCATTCTCTCCCTTTTTTATTCTATCAGCTAGTATTTGCAGACACTATTCTTATTTATGTGATCCCTTTGGTTCTTAGTCTTATCATTACGATCAATTGTGAACAGAAATTGATCACTGGGACTAGTGAGATGGCATTGGTACATGCCACCTTGATGGGATTGAATTCGAATCCCCTGGTATGTTTCTAACTCTACTGTTTGAGGTAAGTCAGCTTGAGCATGTCCCGAATTGCACATCTCTTCCCTCTCTTATTCCCACTCTTACATTTAACAGCAGTCACTTTTCAGTTAAGTTTCAGCACTTAAGAAGAATTGTGTATTGATTACAGTATTCAACCAAAAGTATTAAGTAGAACAAACAAAAAAAAATACTAAGAGGGATAACATATTAAGCTGCTCATCAACAGTCAGGGTGAGGGCTGATCAAGTCACCGTTTCTCATAGTGTTCATTTCACTTTAACAGGCTTCCTTTTTGGTGCTCAGTTAGTTGTCACCTATCAAGGAGAACAAGTGGTATTTGTCCCTTTGGGATTGGCTTATTTCACTCAGCATAATATTTTCCAAATTCCTAACAGGGATCACTTTTCAGTTAAAATTTAAACACCTAAGAATAATTGTGTGTTAATTACAGAGTTCAACCAATGGTACTAGAACAAAAAAAAATACTAAAATGGATGAGGTATTACATTGTACATCAACCGTCAGGACAAGAGCTGAAAACACCCCAGAAGCACAGGCAGTCAAAGCCAAAATTAACATTTGGGATTGCATCAAATTGAGAAGTTTCTGTACTGCAAAAGAAACAGTCAGGAAAGTGAAGAGACAACCGACAGAATGGGAAAATATATTTGCAAACTATGCAGCTGATAAAGGGTTGATAACCAGAATCTACAAAGAAATCAAGAAACTCCACAAGATCAAAACAAACAACCCACTTAAGAGATGGGCCAAGGACCTCAATAGACATTTTTCAAAAGAGGAAATCCAAAAGGCCAACAGACACATGAAAAAATGTTCAAGATCACTAGCAGTCAGGGAAATGCAAATCAAAACCACAATGAGGTTCCACCTCACCCCAGTTAGAATGGCTCACATTCAGAAATCTACCAATAGATGCTGGCGAGGATGTGGGGAAAAAGGGACACTAACCCACTGTTGGTGGGAATGCAAACTGGTTGAGCCACTATGGAAGTCAGTCTGGAGATTTCTCAGAAACCTGAAGATAACCCTACCGTTCAACCCAGCCATCCCACTCCTTGGAATTTACCCAAAGGAATTTAAATTGGCAAACAAAAAAGCGGTCCGCAGCCTAATGTTTATTGCAGCTCAATTCACAATAGCTAAGACCTGGAACCGACCTAAATGCCCATCAACGGTAGACTGGATAAAGAAATTATGGGACATGTACTCTATAGAATACTATACAGCAGTCAAAAACAACGAAATCCAGTCATTTGCAACAAGATGGAGGAATTTGGAAAACATCATGCTGAGTGAATTAATCCAGTCCCAAAGGGACAAATATCATATGTTCTCCCTGATTGGCGACAACTAACTGAGCACCAACCAACGGGGAAACTTGTTGAAGTGAAATGGACACTGTGAGAAACAGTGACTTGAAGATTTCACTTCTTTAACTTCCTGCCTCCTTCCTTGAAACAATATTCCTGTCTGATAATCTCGATAAATTTAAATTATCAATTTTAAAGTGTGATATTTAAATACATACTGACACAATACAATATTATTCAGCCTTAAAAATAGAAGAAAATTTTGTCACTTGTTACAGCATGGGTGAAGCTGAAGGATGTTAAATTAAGTGGCATAAGCCAGACATAGGAAAAGAAATACTACCTGATCTCACCAATATGTGGAAACTAAAATAGTCAAACCCATAGAAGTGGAAAGTAGAATCATAATTTCCAGGGAGGATGAGGAGGGGGAACTGGGGAGATGTTGATAAAAGAGCATAAAGTTTCAGTTAAGCAAGATGAATAACTTCTGGAGATCTAATGTATAACCCAGAGACTCATAAAAAATGTACTGTACACTTGGCTATTTGTTAACAGGGTAGATCTTAAGTGTTATCAACACAAGAAATAGGAAATAAAGGGAGATAAGGAACGAGGGAAGAAAAGAGAGATAGGGAGAAAGAAGAAACAAGAAAAAGAGGGAGGTATGAGGGAGGGAGAAAGAGAAGAGAGAGATGGAGGGAGATATATAGAAAGGTAAGAAGGGAGGGAGGAAGGAAGGTAGACAGGAGGGAGAAAGGAGAAAAGAGAAGAAAATAGATGAGAGAAAACGGGAGAGGGCAGGCATTGTGGCACAGTTGGTTAAGCTACCACTTGGAGTGCCCATACCACAGTACCAGTGTCCCAGCCACTCTGCTTCTGATCCAGCTTCCTGCTAATGAAGCCAGAAAGGCAGCAACTGATGGCTTAAATACTTGGGACCCTGACACCTACATGGGAGTCCTGGATGACTAAATGAAGTTCTGGATTCCTGGTCTTGGTCTGGCCCAGTACTGGCTGTTGCAAGCATTTGGGGAGTGAATCAGTAGATAGGATCTTAATCTCTCTCTCTCTCTCTCTCTCTCTTTCTCTTTCTCTCTCTCTCCGGCCTTTCAAACTGTCAAAAATAAATAGTTTTGGAAAGAAAGAAAAGGGTGGTAGATGGTAATTAGCTTGATTATGGGTATTATTTTACAGTTCATACATATATCAAAATATCAATTTATAGTCCTCAAACAGAAGCAATCCCTACTTATTATTTCACCTCCATAAGGATGATAAAAACAAAACAAAACAAAAAAACCTGTTAGGAATCATTGTAGGAGCCTCATGGATGAGTCCAGGAGATGAAACTTCATTGTAAAACTAAGGGCAGATATGTTTATCTTTGCATACCTCTCCTTTAGGGTAATATTCCAATAACTGAATTAGACCCTGAAGTGGAAGAGGTACAGAAGATAATCCTTGAACTCCACAATAACGAAAGATCATCAGTTATACCACCTGCAAGTAATATGATGAAAATGGTAAGTTAGAAGATCCATAAAGATCCACAGAAAGAAGATCCATAAAATTCTTCACCAAGATTTCCTGTGAGCCAAATTATTTCAATCTTATCTCTAACAAACTAATACATAAGACTCCATGAGCTTCAACCAAATTCTGTTTCATTTTCCTGGAATGTACTTACCAATTTCCCATAAGCTATTGTGTCCATTTGAAATATACCACTTTTTTCCACACCATCTCTCTTGATGGAAATCTTACCAGCCTTTCAAAACCCATTTCAAATATTCTCTCCTACATAGGCTGTCTCATAAGATTTTCAGCCAAATGTAAGTTATATGGGGGAGGTAGCAAAATAGTCAATGTATTTCCCCTTTTAAAACTCCTTTTTAAATGTTATTAAGTTATACAAATTTCATGTGTTTTCAATATACAGACTAAGGAACATAGTGAAACTTCCCACCGTAGCCTCCCTCCTTCCCACACTCCAAAACTTCTTCTTCCTCCCTCTCCTATTCCCACTCTTAATTTGTACAAAGATCTATTTCAGTTTACTTAATGATAGTAAGGTTAACCCTAGATTAAGTAAGGAATTCAACAAATAGTATGAAGAATGGGGCTGGTGCTGTGGCAGAGTGGATTAAGCCTCCACTTATGGAGCTGGCATCCCATATGAGATGCTCCTGTTCCAACCCAGCTCTCTGCTATGTCCTGGAAAAGCAGTAGAAGATGAACCAAGTGCTTGGGTTCCTGTACCCACATGGGAGACCCAGAAGAGGTTCTTAGCTCCTGACTTTGGACTGACCCAGCTCCAGCCATTGTGGCCATTTGGGGAGTGAACCAGCAGACGGAAGACCTTTCTCAGTCTCTCCCTCTGTCAGTAACTCCACCACTCAAATAAATAAATAAAATTTTAAAACATTCAAAAATACTATAAAGACAAAAAGATTCCTCAACAGAGAAGAGCTATAAATAATCATTGAATCTCAAGATGTCCATTTCACTTTAATACATTACATTTTAGGTACTCTATTAGTTACGCCTGATCAGGGAAAACATACAATATACATACATATATATATACATATATACATACATACATATATACAACATATCCATGTTGAGTGGATTTTTGTGTAAGGTGTAAGGTAGGGGTCTTGCTTCATGATTCTGCACGTGGAAATCCAGTTTTCCCAGCACCATTTATTGAATAGACTGTCCTTGCTCCAGGAATTGGTTTTAGATCCTTGATCAAATATAAGTTGGCTGTAGATGTTTGGGTTGATTTCTGGTGTTTCAATTATGTTCCATTGGTCTATCCATCTGTTTCTGTACCAGTACCATGCTGTTTCGATTACAACTGCCCTGTAGTATGTCCTGAAATCTGGTATTGAGATGCCTTCGGTTTTGTTTTTGTTGTACAAGATTGCTTTATCTATTCGAGGTCTCTTTTGCCTCCATATGAATTTCAGCATCATTTTTTCTAGATCTGAGAAGAATGTCTTTGGTATCCTGATTGGAATTGCATTGAATCTATAAATTGCTTTTGGGAGAATGGACATTTTGATGATGTTGATTCTTCCAATCCATGAGCATGGAAGATTTTTCCATTTCTTGGTATCCTCTTCTATTTCTTTCTGTAAGATTTTGTAATTCTCATAGTAGAGATCTTGAATGTCCTTAGTTAAGTTTATTCCAAGGTATTTGATTGTTTTTGTAGCTATTGTGAATGGGATTGATCTTAGCAGTTCTTTCTCAGCTGTGGCATTGCTTGTATATACAAAGGCTGTTGATTTTTGTGCATTGATTTTATATCCTGCCACTTTGCCAAACTCCTCTATGAGTTCCAATAGTCTCTTAGTAGAGTTCTTTGGATCCTCTAAGTAAAGAATCATATCGTCTGCAAAGAGGGATAGTTTGACTTCTTCCTTCTCAATTTGTATTCCTTTGATTTCTTTTTCTTGTCTGATGGCTCTGGCTAAAACTTCCAGAACTATGTTACATAGCAGTGGTGAGAGTGGGCATCCCTGCCTGGTGCCAGATCTCAGTGGAAATGCTTCCAACTTTTCCCCATTCAATAGAATGCTGGCCGTGGGTTTTTTATAAATTGCTTTGATTATATTGAGGAATGTTCCTTCTATACCCAATTAGCTTAGAGTTTTCATCATGAAAGGGTGTTGTATTTTATCAAATGCTTTCTCTGCATCAATTGAGATAATCATATGGTTTTTCTTTTGCAGTCTGTTAATGTGGTGAATCACATTGATTGATTTGCGAATGTTGAACCATCCCTGCATACCAGGGATGAATCCCACTTGGTCTGGGAGGATGATTTTCCTGATGTGTTGTTGTATTCAATTGGCCAGAAGTTTATTGAGGATTTTTGCATCTATGGTCATCAGGGATATTAGTCTATAATTTTCTTTCAGCGCTGCATCTTTCTCTGTCTTAGGGATTAAGGTGATGCTGGCTTCATAGAAAGAATTTGGGAAGATTCCCTCTTTTTCGATTGTTCTGAATAGTTTGAGAAGAAATGGGATTAGTTCTTCTTTAAATGTCTGGTAGAATTCAGCAGTGAATCCATCTGGT
The DNA here is from genome assembly GCF_051225735.1 of Oryctolagus cuniculus. Lineage (NCBI taxonomy): Eukaryota > Metazoa > Chordata > Mammalia > Lagomorpha > Leporidae > Oryctolagus > Oryctolagus cuniculus. Next base: position 120,484,887 of record NC_142871.1, read on the forward strand.
CCTGGGCTTTTCTTTGTTGGGAGGGCCTTTATTACTGTTTCAATTTCTGTTTCAGTTATGGGTCTATTTAGGTTTTCTATGTCTTCATGGTTCAATTTTGGTAGATTGCATGTGTCCAGGAATCTATCCATTTCTGATAGATTTTCCTGTTTGCTGGCATACAGGTCCTTGTAGTAATTTCTGATGATTTTTTTTATTTCTGTGGTAACTGTTGTTATGTTTCCTTTTTCATCTCTGATTTTATTGATTTGGGTCTTTTCTTTTTTTAGTTAGTTGGGCCAATGGGGTGTCAATTTTGTTTATTTTTTCAAAAAACCAGCTTCTCGCTTGGCTGATTTTTTGTAGTGTTTTTTTGGATTCAATCCTGTTAATTTCTTCTCTGATTTTAATTATTTCTCTTCTCCTACTAGATTTGGGTTTGGTTTGCTGCAGTTTTTCTAGGTCCTTGAGATGTGCTGAAAGCTCATTTATTTGGTACCTTTCCAATTTCTTGATATAGGCACCTATTGCTATAAATTTGCCTCTCAATACTGCTTTTGCTGTATCCCATAAGTTTTGATATGTTGTGTTGTTATCTTCATTTACTTCCAGAAAGTTTTTGATTTCTCTTTTGATTTCTTGAATGACCCAGTGTTCATTCAGGAGCATGTTGTTCAGTCTCCATGTGTTTGCATACTTTCTGGTTATACCATACATTCATTATCAAGTCTACAGTTGATGGCCATCTGGCTTGATTCCATATATTAGATATTGTGAATTGAGCTGCAATGAATGTGGAGGGTAGAGATAACTTTCATATGCTAATTTCTTTTTATTTGGGTAAATTCCCAGGAGTGAGATGGCTGGTTCATATGGTAGGTCTATATTCAGATTTCTGAAGAATCTCCACACTGTCTTCCATAGTGGTGGCACCAATTTACATTCCCACCAACAGTAGATTAGGGTACCTTTTTCCCCACATCCTCGCTGCATTTGTTGTTTGCTGATTTTTCTATGAGAGCCATTCTAACTTGTTGAGATGAAACCTCATGGTAGTTTTGATTTGCATTGCTCTGATGGCTAGTGATCCTGAACATTTTTTCATGCATCTATTGGACATCTCAGTTTCCTTTTTTGAAAAATGCCTGTTCAAGTCCTTTGCCCATTTCTGAACTGGATTCTTTGTTTTGTTGTTGTTGAATTTCTTGAGCTTTTTATAGATTCTGGATATTAACCCCTTTTCAGTTGTGTAGTTTGCTAATATTTTCTCCCATTCTGTTGGTTGCATCTTTATTTTGCTGAGTGCTTCTATTGCAGTGCAGAAGCTCCTCACCTTTATGTAATCTCATTTATTAATTTTGCGTTTCTGGGGTCTTTTCCAAGAAGTCTTTGCCTCTGTCAAAGTCTTGCAGTTTCTCCAATGTTCTATAGAAATTCGATGGTATCAGGTCATAATTTAGATCTTTGATCCATTTTGAATGGATTTTTGTGTAAGGTGTAAGGGTAGGATTCTAGTTTCATACTTCTGTATGTGGAGAACCAGTTTTCCCAATACCATTTGTTGAAGAGACTGTCCTTGTTCTAGGGACTGATTTTAGCTCCTTTGTCAAAACTAAGTTGGTTGTAGATGCATGGATTGATTTCTAGAGTTTCTTTTTTTTTAAAGATTTTATTTATTTGAGAGGCAGAGTTACAGACAGTGAGAGGGAGAGACAGACAGAAAGGTCTGCCTCCACTGGTCCACTCCCCAAATGACATCAACGGCAGAATGGCCAAAGCTGTGCTGATCCAAAACCAGGAGCCAGGAGCTTCTTCCAGCTTTCCCATGTGGGTCCAAGGGTCCAAGGGATTGGTCCATCTTTCTCTGATTTCTCAGGCCACAGCTGAGAGCTGGATCTGAAGAACAGCTGGGACCAGAACTGGCACCCATGTGGGATGCTGGCACCAAAAGCAAAGGGTTAACCCACTGCACCATAGCACCAGCCCTGGAATTTCTATTCTATTCCATTGGTATACACATTTTTGTGCCAGTAAAAGACTGTTTCAAATAAAACTGACCTGTAGTATGTCTTGAAATCTGGTATTAAGATGTCTCTGGCTTTGTTTTTGTTGTATACAATTGATTTATTTATTCAGGATCTCCTGTGTTTCCATATGAATTTTAGTATCATTTTTTCTATATCTGAGAAGAATGTTGCTGATCTTTTGATCAGAATCTCATTGAGTCTGTAAATTGTTCTTGGTAGTCATGGGTATTTTGATGATATGAATTCTTCCAATTTATGAACATGGAAAATTTTTCCCTTTTTCTGTATGTTTTCTTCTATATCTTTGATGTTTTATAATTTTCATTGTAGAAATCTTTCACATCCTTGGTTAAATTTTCTCCAAAGTATTTAATCTTTTGTAGCTATAATGAATGAGATTGATCTTAAAAGTTCTTTCTCAACAATGGCATTGTTTGTGTATAAAAAAGCTATTGATTTGTTTGTGTTAATTTTATATCCTGCCACTTTACCAAACTCTTCTATGAGTTCCAATAGTCTCTTTTTTTATTTTGTTTGACAGGCAGAGTGGACAGTGAGAGAGAGAGACAGAGAGAAAGGTCTTCCTTTTTCCGTTGGTTCAGCCCCCAATGGCCACTGTGGCTGGCACGCTGCGACCAGCACACCTCGCTGATCCGAAGCCAGGAGCCAGGTGCTTCTCCTGGTCTCCCATGTGGGTGCAGGGCCCAAGGACTTGGGCCATCCTCCACTACACTCCTGGGCCACAGCAGAGAGCTGGACTGGAAGAGGAGCAACCAGGACAGAATCCGGCTCCCCAACTGGGACTAGAACCTGGGGTGCCAGTGCCACAGGTGGAGGATTAGCCTAGTGAGCCATGGCGCCAGCCCCCAGTAGTCTCTTAATGGAATTTTTTGTATCTCCTACATATAGAAACTTGTCATATGCAGATAAGGATAGTTTGACTTTTCTCCTTTCCAGTATGAATCCCGCTGATTTCTTTTTGTTGCCTAATGGCTCTGTCTAAAACTTTCAGGACTATGTGGAATAGCAATGGTGAGAGTGGGAACCCTGGTCTGGATTTGGGTCTTAGGGGGAATGCTTCTGACTTTTCCCCATTCAATAAGATGTTGACTGTGGGTTTGTCATAAATTGCTTTGATAGTGGTGAGGAATGTTCCTTCTATACCCAATTTGATTAAAGTTTTCATCATGAAAGGATGTTGTATTTTATCAAATGGTTTCTCTGCATCTATTGGTTTTGCTCTTCAGTTTGTTAATGTGATGTATCACGTTTATTGATTCATGAATGTTTAACCATCCCTGCATACTAGGGATAAATCCCACTTGGTCCAGTTGAATGATCTTTCTGATGTGCTGTTGGATTCAATTAACTAGTATTTTTGAAGATTTGCATCTATGTTCATCAGGGATATTGAGCTATAGTTCTCTTTCTCAGTTGTATCTTTTTCAGGTTTAGGAATTAAGGTGATATAGGCTTCATAAAAGGAGTTTGGGAGGATTCTCTCCTTTTCAATTGTTTTGAATAGCTTGAATAGAATTGGAATTGGTTCTTCTTTAAATGTCTGATAGAATTCAGCAGTAAAGCCATGTATTCCTGGGCTTTTCTTTGTTGCGAGGGTCTTTATTACTGAAATAATTTCTGTCTTGGTTATTGGTCTGTTTAGGTTTTCTATGGCCTCATAACTCAATTTTGGTAGATTGTGTGTGTCCAGGGATCTATACATTTCCTCTGGGCTTCCCAATTCTTTGACATACAGTTCTTTGTAGTAATTCTTGATGATTATATTTACTTCTGTGTCATTTGTTGTGACATTTCCTTTTATTGATTTGAGTCTTTTTCCTCTTTTTATGATTAATTGGGCCAATGGTATGTCAATTTTGTTTATTTTTTCAAGAAACCAGTTCTTCATTCTGCTGATCTTTTGTATTATTTTTTGGTTTCAATTTTGTTTATCTATTGTCTAATTTTAATTATTTCTTTCCTTATACTAACTTTTGGTTTGGTTTGTTATTGTTTTTCTAAGTCCTTGAGATGCATTGATAGCTCCTTTCTTTGTTATCTTTCCAATTTCTTGAAAAATTATATATAGCATCTGCTATAAAGTTCCTTCTTAACACTGCTTTTGCTGTATCCCACAAGTTTTGAAATGATGAATTGTCATCTTTATTAATTTCCAGAAATTTTTTTATTTCTCTTTTGATTTATTCAACGACCCACTATTCATTAAGGAGCATGTTGTTCAGTCTCCATGTGTTTGCATATGATCTGGAGACTCTTGAGTTGTTGATTTCCAGCTTCATTCCATTGTGGTCAGAGAAGATTCATGGTATGATTTCAGTATTTTTTTAATTTACTGAGATTTGCTTTATGGCCTAGCACATGGTCTATCCTAGAAAAAGTTCCATTCACTGATGAGAGGAATGTATATACTGCAATCATAGGGTCAAAAGTTCTGTAGGTATCAGGTCCATTTGGTTCACAGTGTCGATTAGTTCTGTTTTTTTCTGTGTTGATTTTCTATTCAATTGATCTGTCCACTGAAGAAAGTGCAGTGTTGCAGTCCCCTATTACTATTGTCTTGGAGTCCATGTCTACCTTTAAATGCATTAACAATTCTTTAAATAGCCAGGTATCCTGGCATTGGCTGCATATACCTTTATTATAGTCACATCTTCTTCTTGAATCGATCCCTTAATCATTACATAGTGCCTGTGTTCATCTCTTTTAACAGTTTTTGTGTAAAAGTCTATTTTGTCTGAAATGAGGATGGCTATACCAGCTCTCTTTTTGTTTCCATTAGCATGGAATATCTTTTTCCATCCTTTCACTTTCAGTCTGCATGTATCTTCGTTTGTGAGATGTGTTTCTTGGACACAGCAAATAGATAGGTCTTGTTTTCTAATGCATTCAGTCAGTCTATGTCTTTTAAATAGAAAGTTGAAGCCATTTACATTCAAGGTTACTACTGATAAGTAATGATTTGGCCCTGACATTTATCCATAAATATTCCTATTGTTCACTTTGGATTTCCTTTTACTTTTACTAGGAGATTTTCTGCCTTCATATTCTTTCATAATGATAACTATCTGTGTTTCTGTGTGTAACACATCCTTAAGCATCTTTTTATGAGGCTGGAGGAGTGGTGCAAATTCTTTCAATTTCTGTTTGTTATGGAAGGTCTTTATTTCACCTTCATTCATAAATGAGAGCATATTACTTTTTGTTGTTATTATTATTGCTGTTAAGGGATGTAAATATACATTCACTCCACTATTATAATTTCCATGCTACCCTTAAAATGTCTAACACAGTACCACGTAGGTAAGAGATAATTTTTAAACATTTTTTTGTATCATGGTGACCTGCAGTGGTTATTTCTTGGATGATGCAATGACTATAAATTTGGACCCCAGAGCTGGACCTGGAAAAAGAAACTCTTTGAGTTTCCTGAGATCTTATAACAGATACAGATTTAACAATGCAACCCTTGATGTGTTAAATCAAGAACTTGGCACCACCCCATAATCTCCAGGGCCTCCAGAAGACAGCAATACTCAAGAAAACACAGAGAGAATGTTAACAAAAGAGTCAGAAGTTTTTAAACTTTGAAGTTTGGACTTGTCAATTATTCCTGTTATTTTTTTTAAATGAGAATTGGCAGTAGTTCTTAAGCAAAGTCGTATGTGAAAAGGAAAAAAAAAACTGTAAAGTACTTTGAAAATAAAGCATATTCTTTCACTAAAAGGCACATACTTTCCCGAGTACAGACACAAGTAGCTGGAGTTTTCCTTCTCTCACTGTGGCAAGTAAGAGTTTTGGTAGAGGGATAACAGTACAATACAATATTCTTTAAGTTGAGCACGGTGAATGATTGTAGCTAGAACACTTTGATTAATGAGATAAGACAGACCCAAAATTGACAAAATTCACATTCTTCCTCTGCATTGTAGTGGCTAATATAGAGAGTATAAAAACTGATGTATATTTTGCAATTGACATGTTGGGATTTGATTATTGTTTATATTCCTTGTCCATTCTTGCTGAACAGTAGTCTTTCCACTTTTTTCTTGTTGAGCACTTTATTTAGTGGAGCACTAAACCTTTGTCTATGAAGTAAATTAATCATATGCTATCACAAAAATTACAAAACAAAGAAAGGAAAGGGAGTGGAGAGACAGGGAAATATCATTATATTCTTACAGTTGTATATATGAGCTACATGAAATCTGTTCTATTTATAGTAACAAAAACATAAAAAAATGAAAAGAAGCCTGAATTTATTTCATGGTATGATACACTCTCGTATCAAGATTTCTTGTTTATTATCCAGTTCCAGAACAAAAGATGATGAATGAGGAATAGATGCGTAATAAGATGTTTGCTCCCTGTTGAGACACAAGTTCTCTGAGCATGGAACCATTCGAAATCAAAAGGGCAATATAGCATCATGACCCAGAGAGGTCATTTCAGAGATAAATGAACTCAAATTATAATTCTAACATTTCCTATCTATGTTAGCTAAGGCAAGTTCCTAAGATTTTTCTGGTCTTTAGTCTTTTTGTTTAAAAATGGAGGGTGGGGGAGAGAATGAAATAGTGCCTTTTTATTAACTGGTTATGAATATTAAAAGAGAGAATACAGGAAAAGTGCTTATCAACTAATAGGATCACAAATATTCAATAAACCATTATTTTATCCTCAAATTTTAATCTCACAGACCACTGGTATCATTTCACTTTGAGAAATCTTCCTGATAGAAGTGTGTCAAGACACAGTAGATTTTCTAGCACTGATAAATGCAAAAGTGTTTTATCATCCTTTGGAATCTGATTATCTACTATACTATATCTACTCCAAAGCAAGCAAAAATACATGAAAGGCACATGTTCTCCTTTCAAAGGCTTTAGACTGAGCTGGAATATGACACATATACATAAAATAACCAAAAATGCAAGCTGGTGATTATTAAATATTAAAACTTAAAGATACAAAAAAAGAGTTGTAGCAGGTCACTGAAGAAATAAGAAATGAAGCAATTAGAAAAGTCCTAAGAGGAGATAAAAATACAAGTGGGAAGTGATGAATGGATGGGATTTCACTTTTATCAAGGATAGTGACGATCCCTTTAAACAGCAAGAGTAAATATTTAAATCCAAAACAAAAGTCACTGAGAAAAAGCAATGACTCTAGCCTAGCGTGATTGTGGAGAGTATAGTTAAGAAGACAGTTATGTGCAATGATTTGATTAGGTAGGGGATATCCAGATTATGGAGTTCTAGTTATAATACTTAATAATTTGGGCTTAAGGTATAAGTTGCAGGTATTTTTAAACATACTTCATGAAACATCATGAAACAAAAAAAATCAGTATTTTAGAGAACAGAACATAGTTGGAATGTAAAAAAACAATTATTTAATTCTTGAAAGATGAGGAGTCTAAAATACAGCAATTGGCATTTATCGATAGAGTATACTATTTCTCCAAGATATAATGTGTAACACAAAACATTTTTATGCTTTGTTAAGGTCTGGAATTATCAAGCTGCTCAATCAGCTCAGACTAGAGCAAACACATGTAAGAGGACAAACAATTCACCAAATGGAAAACAATTTTACGGTAAGTCATAACAATCTCTGAAGGACTGTGTACTACAGAACACTAGCAATACCTTGAAAAAAGCATTTTGTGGAAGAGGATAGCTCCCCGTTATTTCAGCATGCATCCAAAAGTCAGACAATATTAAGAGTCTTCTTCCATTATTTTGTATCACAATAGTAGAAAGACACTGTTGTTTCTCTAAGAAGTTTATATGGTGTTATCCAAAAACTACCTTTTTCATTCTTCTCAGGTCCACTATCTTAAAAGCTTGTAGAATATTAAATCATCTATTCAAAAAGGAAAGAAACAGTAAGTGACCATTGATTTTGAACTACCTATTGTTTTTCTTAAACTTCTTTTAAGATTTATTCTTTATTTACTTGAAAGGCAGAATTATAATGAGAGAAGGTAAGACATGGAGAGAGATCTTACATCTGCTGGTTCACTCCCTAAATGACCACAGCAGCCAGGGCTGGACCAGGCTGAAGCCAGGAGCTTCATCTGGGTCTCCCATGTGGGCGGAGGGGCCTAAGCCGGCCGCAGCACGCCAGCCGTGGCGGCCATTGGAGGGTGAACCAACAGCAAAAGGAAGACCTTTCTCTCTGTCTCTCTCTCACTGTCCACTCTGCCTGTCAAAAAAAAAAAAAAAGTTGAAAAGAAAAAAAAGAAAAAATTTCTCACACAATTTAGATCAAGTACTGTGTATTTTTCCATAATCTTTCGATAGTCACTTAAAAGGACTAATTTTTCCCAAAAGACTTAATATCTTTTCTACAAAATGGGATATATATGCCTCAAACTTTCTGAATTGTAAAAAAAAATTGAAAATTGCTTTAAAAAGTAGATTTCACAGACACATTCATTCTATTATAATACCTTGAGCTCTGAAAGAGAATACATACTACCAAGGATCCTAATTTGGTCCTTGGGGATTATATTTATACCTGAAAAGCATAATTTTCCCATTAGTTTAAAATGTGGGTACTTGCACTTAAGATAGAGAACAATGTATGACAAGATCTAAAAATGACTCAGTAATACAGGCACCTGTTCACATCATCATCACTAGTATTATTACTCAGGATTAAAATCATTCAACTGTACTCTTTTTTTTTTTTTTCAGATTCAACATTTGGTGAAAACATATATCAGTCACGTAAACCTGTCTCCTGGAAATCTGTTATCCTTGAATGGATTAAACAGAAAGCTAATTTCCTTTATGGTGTTGGAGCCAATTCACCAGATGCCCCAATTCAAAATTATACTCAGGTATGAAGGAAGAAGTTTAATATTTTATTAATTATTCATGACTTCTATGTTCTTAATTAGATCATCTTTGTCTCCCTTTCTAATAACACACACACACACACACACAATTTTACACACTGGAAAATATCACTCCAATGGTACATTTATTATCTTTGCAATTAAAAGATCTTTAGCCCAACAACAGGCTTCTCTACTCAGCATGACTTCTTTTATCCAAATGAAGTTCATAACTTTTGAGAATATGATAGTTGTAGATACTGATAATGTATACAATAGTTCCAGACACTAGGAAATAGTTTGTGTTTGTATTTGTATTGTGTTTATAAATTCTTGAAAACCTTCTTTGTCTTATTGGATCCTCTCCATCTCTACCCTCATGGCATTAATAAGTCTAAATGTTTTGGTAAGCACATATTTTTGAGACTGTATGTGCTAGGTACTGTGTAATTTAAATTATACTAAATTTAATAATTTCATTAATTCTGTGTTACTATCCCTTCCTTATAGATAAGGGCACCCCCAAACTTTGTAGAATGTTTAAATTACCAAGTAAGTGTACAGAAGTTTTTAAAATCATGAATAGTGTCTTCATAACACACAGCTTTCATGAACTTTTTGAGTACCACTCATACAGGGAAACAGGTTCAGAGAAACCTAAACAATTTCTTCAGAGTCACAGAATATGCAGCAGAGGCATTGAATATAGCATGATTCTTTTTTGTTTTTTAGATTTATTTTACTTGCAAGTCACAGTTACACACAGAGAGAAGGAGAGGCAAAGAGAGAGAGAGAGAGAGAGGTCTTCCATCAGCTGGTTCACTCTTCAATTGACCACAACAGCGGGAGCTATGCTGATCCGAAGCCAAGAGCCAGGAGCTTCTTCTGGGTATCCTACACAGGTGCAGGGACCCAAGGACTTGGACCATCTTCTACTGCTTTCCTAGGGCATAGCAGAGAGCCAGATAGGAAGTGGAGCAGCCGGGATTCAAACCAGCGCCCATATGGGATGCTGGCACTGCAGAGACCGGCTTTACCTGCTACACCACAGCGCCAGCCTCAGCATTATTCTTTTTTCACAATTGCTTCTTTTGCTGAGAGCACTCCACAATCAGCATCTCACTCTCCTGGGTAGTTCCCTACTATAATTCATCACTATTCAACTTTTTGCTTGGTGGAAATCACAATATTTTTTTTACTTCTTGCTAACACTATAACTCTATTTTTGAAGGTGAGTGTAAAAGACTCTGTAGTTAGATCCATGAAATAATTATATTCAAATTACCAATAAATAGAAATTTTAGATGATGTTTATCTTTTAAGGAAAGTTTTTTAAAGTCATAAATAAGAGAATACAAGATGTAAGTGTATAAATATCCAACTTGTATAAAAATTGTAGAGAGGAGAAAGAATATATTTTTACTGACATTTCACAAATGCCTTTCTGTTGTTCCTGGTCAACAGTAATGGTATAATATGTCATTTATAAGCAACTGCACAAAGGGGGAGAAGTTCATTAATATTGTCAAGCAATGAATATGGCCTTTTTCTTGCCCCATAGGTGGGGCTATATGTAAAAATCAAGGCATAAAATATCAAATAACTTCAAGAAGTTATGTGTGTCTCTAAGAAACCCCCTCCATTTCATTTTTGATGGCATATTATCTTGAATTGTCCAGAAGAAATGATACAGCAAATACAAATGTGGCCTATTGCCTCACAAGTTAAAAGCATACTGAAAGAAATAAGGAAAGAAAATGTTGTAGAGAGAAAGTGATGGGAAGGAACATAAACCGTTAGCCTTTTTAGAAGCTGAGAGAACATTCAGAAGACTATAAAGAAAGCAAAATGAAAAATTTGTGATGCCTTAACCTTTTAATTTTGTATTTGAGATTTTAGCAGGGCCAGGATAAATGAGGACTTCAGATGATATGGCCAATATGTATAATTTAATGCATTTGTCTTTAGGTGATTTGGCATAACACTTTTGAGATTGGATGTGGTGTTGCTCACTGCCAAAGTTGTGAATTCTTTTATGTCTGCCATTATTACCCATCGTACGTATGATTTATTCATGTCAATTCTTCATAACTCCTTAAGGCTTAATAATTCCTCACTGGTGTATGTTTTACTATTGGATGTAATGAGTGCTATTATTTAATTATAGAGAGCAAAAATTAAAAACAGAAAAGAAAGGCATTTGAATAAAAAGTAGGGGCTCTATGTAAAGCAAAATTAATTTTGAGAATTGTAGGATCCAAAGTTCCAAGGCTTAAGATATATTATTTAAATGTAATAATTTTTTAAAGATTTATTTATATATTTGTTTGTTTGAAACACTGAGTTACAGAGAGGGAGGGAAAGACAGGAGAGATCTTCCATCCACTGGTTCACTCCCCAAATGACCACAACAACTGGGGATGGGCCAAAGCCAAGAGCTTCTTCTGGATATCCTTTTTAGGTGCAGGGGCCCAAGCAGTTGGGGCATCCTCTGCTCTTTCCCAGGTGCATTAGCAGGGAGCCGGCTTGGAAGTGAAGCAGCCAGGTATTGAACTGGCACCTATATGAGACGCCAACATCACAGGTGGTGGCTTTACCTGGTATGCCACAATGCCGGCCCCCTAAATATAATAATTTCAAGTTACATCTATAAAATAACTCTTATCCTGAGAATATATGTCAACATATTCTAGAAAGTGAAGAACTTTTAGATTCTTCAAATTCCTTATCAAGGATATATTCCTCACATATTCTGCAACATGAGATCACCTGTAGAACACCCAGTAGTTTCTGAGACTATCTGTAGCCTGTTAAGGTTTTTGCTATTACCAGTTTCTGCAAAAGATCAAATCACAAAACCTAGAAAAAACAGTCCCCTGGTTTTATAATACCCTTCCAAAGACTGGTTTAATTCAGCATTCATGACAATATCAACCTCCCTTCCCTCAGAGTAATCCCCATAAACTTGAAAGGACATATATGAGATAGCTCACACCTACAGAAAGGGAAATCCCATGAAATCACAGAGGCCATTCTGAAAATTTTTACTGGCTCTGAGGTTTAAAGTAGACTAAAGGAATTTCTTGCCTTATGACCAACATAATATTGACTAAAGCAATAAACAAAAGACTTTAAATCAAAGGGTGAGAAAAGCCTGGGGATTGGATATAAGAGGGATGAAATATGTAGTCTGGGAAATTATTTGGCCATGGAGCTATAGTGCATATAAAAGTTTATTGTTCAACATTATATGTTTAGAACTATAATGTTAGTCAAGAAAAAATAAAACTTTTAGGTAGCAGAAAGATTCTGGGAGTGTGAAACCTGTAAAAGACAAAGGCAATTACGAGACAGTATAAGAGAATGCTGATCTTATGCAATAATTTTATATTAATTGCCAATTCCATAACATAATATTTGCATTTTAGAGGATGTTGTCAAAGCAATGTTCATGTTAGGCAGAACAAGAAATTGGAAGACCTCAAAAAGCTACAGTAGTTAAGTATTATTCAGTTCAATCATTTTAATGTGCATTTCAATTTTTTCAATTATTTACATAAAATAAAACCATAATATTTGCTACCTTTATATACAACTTATAATATTGTTTGGTCAATATATCTGTTTCTAAAAATTCTATACTATCATTATAGATGGAAAAGCAGAATACTAAATAGAGGATTGAGATAAAATAGTAAAAAAATCAAAATCTAATAAAATAACATGATATTACTTAATTCTAGATAGAGGTCATTTGTTCATTGTTAAAAAACAGAAAAACCAATTGTAAAAGGTGTAAAAAATGAACTAGTTACTGTGTAACACTCTATCCTTGAAATAATCATAAAGGCTGAAAAATAAATAAAAGCACAATAAGACATGGTTACTAAGACCATGTAAAGACATATTCATCACTGAATAAAAGGTTTCTAAAAAAAAAAAAAAGACGTAGTCATGTGCCACTGAAAACCATCTCCACTGCCACTAACATTACACACACCGATCTTTGTAAATCAGTGACCTAAAGTTTTTCTAGACCTCAAATTTCTCTCCCTCTCATTTATTCTTTCAACACCACAGGCATAGAAAGAAAAAAAAAATAGATTCAAGAAATGGAGCTTGAATAAAATTAGAACAAGTTGCCTTCTTTTACAACAGAGATATGTAAGGAAGAAATAAGAATTAGGGTCCTTTGAACTAGATGTTTTCTCATTTCATCTATAATTTGGATTAACTTGGGGATATTTTTCTTCTTTCTCTGAATATGTAAGGACATATGATAAGCTTAAACATTTTTTCTGGTGTCATGTACTTCCTTTCTTGCTGTAACTGTTCAGATCTTATTTCCCACAAAAAAAAAAAAAAAAAAAAAAAAAGTGAAGTCAAGGAGTCAGAGCTGTGGTATAGAAGACTAAGCTAACCATATGAGTGCTGGTTCGAGTTCCGGCATCTCCACTTTTGATCCAACTGCCTTCTAATGTGCCTGAGAAAGCAGTGAAAGATGGCCCAAATGCTTGGGCCCTTTACCAACTTGGGAGACCCAGAAGAAGCTCCTGGCTCCTTGCTTCAGCCTGGCCCAGCCGAGGCTGTTGTGGCTATCTGGGGAGTGAACCAGCTGGATTGAAGGTTTCTCTCTCTCCTCCTCCTCTCACTGTATCTCTGCTTATCAGATAAATAAATAAACCTTTAAAAAAAAGAAAAAGAAAAATTTAAGTCAAGTTTCAATATAGGGTGCTTGAATTTTCATGAAACAATTCATTCTATATGGGACTTTTGTGCTATGATACCAGTTAACATCTATATGAAAATCATGATTTTAATTTTTTGCTCTATTACTATGCAGCGGAAATGATCCAGATTCAATGTTTGCACCCTATGAAGAAGGTCCTACATGTGGCCGTTGCAAAATGGATTGCAGCGAGGGTTTATGTGGTAAGTTTGAAACCAAGTCATTTTCTCTTTACTTGTATTTTATCATATATCTAAAACAACATTTGAAGAGAACAATGAAATACATGCAAGGATGAGATAAGGAAGCAATTAGAAAGCTAGAGATATGATTATATTAATAAGAATTAAAGTATCTTGTAATTTAGATGTGTAATGTGAGTAAACACTTCAACAGAGAATGAAGACACACATGAATTGAAAATAAATATTTAAATATTGCCAATGCAACATACGCGGTAAAAATATTTTTGGTGGATTGTGCTTGTTCACACCACCTAATTATTTTCGCTTTGCTTTATTGTTGCTTGTGGTTTGTTTGTTTTACCTTGCTCTGAGGTGCTATCATCACAGAGATGGACAACTATCCCTCAGCATATTGTTAAGGTTAAAAATATCTTCATTGCCTTCCATTAGTCACCATTAGTCTCTGTATAAGTAACCTTTTTCTACCTATTGGCACCTACTTCCCAAGATCACAAATCTATAAATCTATATATAGGTTTCTCCATACTCCTGACTTTTTCATCATAATTTTATCCAGCCTTCCTTCAACCCATAGACTTATGCTTATTTTTAAAACAACGGAATTAGGTAAACTAATCCTTGCTAATTCTTCCTAAAAACTCTATTAAATCTTTAGTAAGTATTAGTTATTTCCAAATATAATGCCACAGTTTAATTCCAAAGAGACTTTGTCAGATGACCTAAAAGAAATGGCACTGATTTCACTATAAACTTCACCTATTAAGAGGATTGATCATATCTGATTAGCCTTTGCACTTGTGTTCATGATTGCAAAACTTCTTAATGAGGCTCCTCCATTCTGAATCTCTTGAAATGAATATATCTCCATTAGTCTGACTATATAAAAGGAATTAGGTGAAGATGACTGCATATTCCCACTCATGCTTCTATAGCACCATCATCATTGTATTGTATACTTGCATATTCTTTAAAATGGACAAGGCACTTTTAAATGCATTATCTGACATCAGCTTAATCTATTATGAGATGACTGCTATCATTTGCATACTATACAGTTAAAATAGGAAGTAGGAAAGACTGTCATGCCATTCACCCTCTTCTTTTCCTCCTTTAAAATGTACACATATTGAATCTTTGGACTCATTCCTAATTCTGTAAGTGCTTAGTATATGCCATAGTCCCCAAATTTGCTCTAGGTATATGATACACTGTTGAGAGTTTACAAGAAGTTCATGTCCACTGTTTTTGTTCTGATTTTTTTTAATTCATAGAAATAATTCTGTCCAGAAGTATCACCATCAGAGGCACAAATCAGTTCAAAATAATTTGTTTTAACAAGGATATTGACAAAGAAACATCTCCTACTACAGTCTTGTAGATGGCATAGGGAAAGAGGGGATAAAAGACGGCATCATCTATATTATTGTACCTAGCAAAGGCAATGTGTATAGTTGAAAGAAAACAAGAAAGGATGATAATATTATAAACATAAGTTTACTGTGTAAAATACACCATTCAGATGGTATGCATATTGAATACAATATACAAGTATGGTTACATTGGGGCCAGCGCTGTGGCTCAATAGGCTAATCCTCCACCTTGCGGTGCCAGCACCCAGGGTTCTAGTCCAGGTTGGGGCGCCGGATTCTGTCCCGGTTGCCCCTCTTCCAGGCCAGCTCTCTGCTGTGGCCAGGGAGTGCAGTGGAGGATGGCCCAAGTGCTTGGGCCCTACACCCCATGGGAGACCAGGAGAAGCACCTGGCTCCTGCCTTCAGATCAGAGCAGTGCGCCAGCCGCAGTGTGCCAAACGCGGCAACCATTGGAGGGTGAACCAACGGTAAAGGAAGACCTTTCTCTCTGTCTCTCTCTCTCTCTCACTGTCCACTCTGCCTGTCAAAAAAAAAAAAAAGTATGGTTACATTAAGAATTTATATATACTATGATGTGTACATATGATATAAGTGGCCTCTATATTGGGCTCCAAAAAGTATAACTAACTTCACAGTATAATAAAGAATTATAAATGCTTAACAACAAAATCAGTTTCTACATTTTACAGATAAAAGAATGAAGACATATTAGGATGCAATGGAGGCTCAATGCCTCATGGCTTATTAATAGTCCACACAGATGTAGAACTCAGGTCTCTCATTTTCTCAAGAAAGGAGAATTTCTTTTTCCAGATTAGAAACACCAGGTGGTAATAGGGAAGAAATCATACAGTGTTGTTATTTTTATTTCTCTAGCACCACTAAATAACATTATGGTTAGTCAAATACTCTGTATGTCATAAGTCAGACATAGATTTTTCACTTTTCAAAGAATTAAAATTTCATAAAAGACTATCACTAATACAAACTAAATGACACAACTCCATTTTATAAAGAATATAAAGGTTTTTTTATGATTTCTCATCAATAAAGCGTTAAAGAATCATTAAGAAAATATTCTAATATGTGATAGACACCATGAGTGCTCTGGTGTTTCAGTCATGAAAACCATTTGGTTTGGGTCCTGATCCCATTTCTATCTGGCTGTGTAATCTTAGGTTCCTAATTTAGCTGTCCTGTATCATGAATTCCTCATGTGTATTATGGGGATCATAATAGTCAACAACACAAAGGTACTCAACAAAGGCACGTTGGGATGATAATTGTAGTTTATGCATATCAGTATTTAGTGTACTGCCTGAATATAATAAAAATATGATAAATATTGTTTATAATTTTTACTAAGATCAAGTTTAGATGTAGAAGTTGTAGATGTTTAATATTATTTAAAAGACACGAGAAAAGGTTTGAAAGATTACTATTACTTGTAAGAGAAACACGTTTATATGTTATCCTTCCTCATTATAACTATACAATTACCCAAAATATCATAGACCACATATGCTACTTGAATGTTAGATAACTGAGTGAAACATTTATTGTATGTATATCAATTGTATATATTTATTGTATGTATATTCATTGTATGTATATATAATATAAATATATACACACATACACATCTAGTGTGCATTTTAGATTATTACCACTTGCTGCCTTCTACTTGAATTGTCACTAAAACAATAATAATGTATTTGTTACGAATGGAAAATGATTTGCATTCTACTTTGTTTCAGCTTACCAGGATATATGACAAAAGAAGTGACAACTGCAATACTTTGCAAGATCATTGTAGTGATCAAGAAGTGCAAACTGCTTGTGAGGTCACATGCCAGTGTAATAACAATTAAATAATATAAATCTGGTTCTTAACATTTGCTTGCTTGTGAAGTAATCATCTTTAAGGCAGGATGCTAATTATAAATTATAGCTTTCCAAGTTTTTCTGGAATTATATTTAAATGTAGATACAATGAAAATAAAAACTTCCAACTTTTCCCCATTCAATAGGATGTTGGCTGTGGGTTTTTCATAGATTGCTTTGATTGTATTGAGGAATGTTCCTTCCAAACCCAGTTTGCTTAGAGTTTTCATCATGAACGGGTGTTGTATTTTATCAAATGCTTTCTCGGCATCTATTGAGACAATCATATGGTTTTTCTTCTGCAGTCTGTTAATGTGGTGTATCACATTGATTGTCTTGCGCACATTAAACCATCCCTGCATACCAGGGATAAATCCCACTTGGTCTGGGTGGATGATCTTTCTGATGTGTTGTTGCATTCTATTGGCGAGAATTTTATTGTCAAAAAACCAGCTCCTCATTTGGCTGATTTTTTGTAATTTTTTTTTGGATTCAATCCTGTTGATTGTCAATTTGTTAAGTCAACAACAGGAGTCACTGTGCACTTACTCCTCATGTAGGATCTCTGTCCTTAATGTGCTGTGCATTGAGATTTAATGCTATAACGAGTACTCAAACAATATATTTCACTTTGTGTTTCTATGGGGGTGCAAACTGTTGAAATCTTTACTTAATGCATACTAAACTGATCTTCTGTAAAAAAAAAAAAAAAAGAAATTATCAATTCCCAACTTGACTCTCACTGGGATTAAACATGACAATAGGCCTGATCTGATTTCATCATCATTTAAAAAAAATCATCTATTATTTTTCACTTTATGTTTCTGTGTGGGAGCAAACTGTTGAAATCCTTACTTAATGTATACTAAGCTGATCTTCTGTATATTAAGATAATCGAAAATGAATCTTGATGTGAATGGAAGGGGAGAGGGAGTGGGAAAGGGGAGGGTTGTGGGTGGGAGGGACGGTATTGGGGGGGAAGCCATTGTAATCCATAAGTCGTACTTTGGAAATTTATATTCATTAAATAAAAGTTAAAAAAAATTTTAAAAAAATTAAAAAAAAGAAAATAAAAACTTGTCTTTTGGGCAGTGATGCTTTAAGATTTTAACCAAGAACTATAATATCTAACAGTAGTTATTTTAGGCATATACTACAAAATTTAATTTATTTCATCACTTATAATTTTATAAATGTTTTCATAGACTTTTCAAGAGATTAAAAACCTGAAATTACTTTTCTAATACCCACTTTTTTAATGTTCAATTAAACCTTGGTTATTTTGTGTAGTTTTTTCACCAGTAAGTGTAATCAACCAACGGCTAACTAATCCTACATCCTTTGTCCTAACTGCCTAGTGTTCTGAGGCCTGGATAGAATCAGCTTCTCTTATCTGTAACAAGTGTCTAAAACAAGCTATTCACAAAGGCAAGAGATTTATTTTGGTTTAGGGAAGTCCATAGTCCAAGATCAGACAGGCCCTTTGGTTTGGCCACCTGGTGAGATGAAGGATGGCAGTGGTAGAGCGTATGTGGAGGTAAGATCACATTCTGAGCTGGAAAGTTGGCTAGGCCCAATTCAGCTTTCATAATCAGCCATCTTGGGAGAGCTGTCTTCCAAGGACACAAAACCCTCAGTGATCTAAGGGCGTATCACTAAAGTCACCTCCTAAACACAATTGGACCAAGCTTCCACCCTCCTAGAACCACCAACCCATGATTTTGGGATTTATGTGTCTCCTTGATTTTGGGAACCAAATACTGTTCAAGCTCTAATGTTCTGCCCTTGATTCCCAGAAATCAATGTCCTTCTCACCATTATCATAAAATCATTCCATCCCAGAAGTCCCGGAATGCTAGTGTTCTAGCAGTCTAAGTACAAGGCAAAATCCTCCAGCTGCAAGCTTCTGTAAAGTTAAAAAAAAAAAAAAAAGTTATATTCTTTCAAGATACAACAGTAAAACAGACACAAGGTAAACATTCCCATTCCAAAAAGAAGGCACAGGGACATAGAAAGAAGGAATCAAGCCAAAGCAAAACTGAAACCCAACAGGGCAGACGTTAAACTCTTACAGCTTCTTGCCCAGGATTCTTTGCACACTGGGGTGGGCAGGCCTCCAAGGACTTTACTGGTCACAGTGCATTGCTTCTCACAGATTGGAGTCTCATCTCCACAGCTTCACTAGACATTACCGCTCTGGGAATTCTCTGCAGCAACTGTGTTCTCACATTTACACTTGCATTGTCCTAATAGGGGATCTCTGAGTGGCTGCACTGCTGTAATAGGTCTCTGACTGTCCCCCAGGTTGCCCAAAATGCCCTTTGAAATCTAGGTGGAGGCCTCTATGACTCCATATCTCTGTGGTCTCTGCCCCGTTGGCCATCTTCTGAGGCGGCATGCTAACATCTGTTGCTTTCCAATGCTCACTTGTTGCACTGCTTGCAGCTTTTCTCAATGAGTGTCTCACGTTCCAATAACTCTGTCTTCCTAGGACCTTCACTGCAGCCTCAGTTCTGCAGCTTCATTAGGCATTGTCCCGTCAGGGATTCACACAGGGCTCCAATCCTGGCTACACACAACCAACAAGAAAAAATGAATAGAAAAAATGTGAAATACTTTTCAAAAGAATATGACTTATTCCAAGGCACTTGTAGTATAATAAGGGGAAAAAGACTACTTCTCAAAAATAATTTAAGTCCTGCTCAAGTAGCAAAACTATAGAGTCAGAAAACAAGAGAAACACTTGCTATAGGTCAAGTGTTGGCAGGTTTTGGTGAGGGTAAGGGGAGAAATGCTTTTGACTACATGGGGTTGGAACAACAAGGGCTAGACATTTATACAAATCATGGAGAGTGCTCCAGGTTCATACATAGAGGAGTGAGAAATTCTAGCCAAGTTTGCCTAACATATAAGGGGCTGAAAAGAACCAACTAACATTTATTTTACATCTTATCTATAAATTGAAATACAGATATATTTTTTGCAACTTTCCTCCTATGTCTCCTTATTGGAATATTAACTTGTAATTGCCAATTACAAAGTAAATACACAAATTTGTTGATTGAATTGTTTCTTTTTTTTTTTTAATTTTAACAAATTAAAGCCAAGACCTTTATAAGTCACTTTTTTGAGTCGATAGTTAAAGGAAATATTCAGGAAAACCTATAGAATTCTCAGACCCCATAATGTCAAGATAAACTGTGAACCCAGCTGATAAGATATATAATATTTAAAACACTGAAGTTGCTGTACATTTTTATTTTTATAAATTGTGCTGTTAATTACAATTCTCTTTTACTTTTAAAGTGCTTATTTATTTTCAGTTACTTAAAGGACAGAGTGACAGGGAGAGAAGAAGAGAGCGAGTTCTGGCTACTGGTTCACTTCTCAAATGCCCACAGTAGTCAGGACTGGGCCAGGCAGAAGCCAGGAACCCAGAGCTTCATCCAGGTCCCATGGGAATGGCAAGGATACAGATACTTGAGCCACCATCATCTATTGTCTCTCAGGATGCATCGCAGGAAGCCTGATGGGAAGCATATTAGCCATGACTCAAAATAGTCCTCCAATACGGAATGCAATATGGATTACAGCTTGTTGAACAAGCTGTACAACAAAGTTTGCCTCCTCTTAAATTTTAATGTGATAGCTTTGAATGAGAAGTTCTCTGCATGTGATACACAGTCTCCCTTTCTCCCCTCTGTATTGTGAGGGCTTATGCCTATGGACAATGTCACTGAGAAGAAAGAGATTAGGGATTCATTTGCCCTGGTCCCTGCTTTGGTGGTGCAGTTAAGTTAGAGGCTACATACGTCTGTCTGTGTTACATCTTTTGAGTGGTCCTTCTGACATGGACTCAAGTTTCCCCAGGTTTCAAGAACTCTGTTTTCTCCACTGGCCCTTCAGACCTCAAGGTAATTCCTGAGTACATTAAGATCTTGTCTAAGAGGTCCAGCATTGTGGCACAGTGGGTTAAGCCACCACATGAGACACCAGTATCTCATATCAGAGTTCTGGTTCAAGTCCCAGCTGCTTCACTTCCAATCTAGCTTCCTGCTAATAAACCTAGAACAATATCACAAGTTGTAGCTTTTCTGTCAATATAGGGGAAGTTCAATAAGTGTTTTGAGGAGTGAATATTGAGGTTAAGAGGGGGCATGCTTCATAGCTGGCAAGCCATCTGCTTAGAGATTTGTAATTGATTTATTATTAAATTTCATAGTGGACATAAGATTAGAGTTTTGTCAATTTATTTTCTTTTCACTTATACTTGAGAATGAGATTTTTATTTAAATAAATTAAATTGTTCCAATTGCAACTAAACAAATGCAAGAATCAACATTGCAAATAAAACTTTTTTCTTTAAACCTGTACATTAAATCTGGGGTTAAGATCATGTTAAGATGTCAGTGTTAAGGGGCCGGCGCTGTTGCAGATTAAGCCTCCACCAGCAGCACCACATCCCATATGGACACTGATTCATATTCTGGCTGCTCCTCTTTTGATCCAACTCCTTGCTTATGGCCTGGGAAAGCAGGAGAGGATAGTCCAAGTGCTTGGGCCTCTGCAATCATGTGGAAGACCTAGAAGAAGCTCCTGGTGCCTGGCTTCAGAGCAGCTTGACTCTAGCCATTGCAGCCTTTTGGGGAGTGAACCAGCAGATGGAAGACCTCTCTCTCTGTCTCTCCCTCTCTCTGTCTGTAACTCTGCCTCTCTCTTTAAAAAACAAACAAACAAAAAAGATGTAAGTCTTAGAGGCTAGCCTCATGGTGCAGTGAGCTAAGCTGCCATTTACATTGCCAGCATCTCATATCTAAGCATCAGTTCAAGTCCTGGCTGCTCTGCTTCCAATGCAGCTTCCTGCTAATGTGGCAGGGAAAACAACAGAAGATGACCCAGTGCTTGGGTCCCTACCACCCACGTGGGAGACCCAGATGGAGTTCTTGACTCCTAGTTTTGTTCTGGCCCTATCCCAGTCATCGTGGACATTTGAGGAGTGACCCAGTGGATAGAAGATTCTCTCTCTCTCTCTCTCTTTCTCTCCCCACCTGCTACCATTGTCTCCTCCACTGTTTTTTTTTTTAAATAAATAAATAAATCTGACGAAAAGGATACAGAATACTGAATTATCAATTGTCTGTTATGAACTACAGAAATCAAATCTTTCTATTCCAATGAGAAAAGGAGATTTGTTGGACAGGTTTTGGGAAGCTGGCAAAATCAACTGAAATCTAGAGGCACAAAGGTCAGGAAACAAGTTTACCAAAGTAGGGCTAGTATCAATGGCAGAGAACACTACAGTAACATTCTAGTTAAAATATCACTATTATTGCTGCCACAAACATCCCCTGGGTTTCCAGTTACTTTATATTTTGCATAAATGTCCCTCAAATTGTCTAAATTCCAAATATAAGACAGCATCTGATCATGTCAAGGACATACATGAACAAATTCTGTTGTTTTCCCAGCCACATTAGCAGGAAGCTTCATTGGAAGCAGAGCAGCCAGGACTTGAACTGATGCTTAGATGTGAGATGCTGGCAATGCAAATGGTAGCTTAGCCCACTGCACCATGAGGCTAGCCTCTAAGACTTAGGCTTTAACTGCCAAAGTGAGAATGGAGAAAGGAATTAGAAATATCTGCTCCAATGTGAGTTCTCACATGTTTGAAAATTCCATCAAAAGAGTTTCTGGCATGTGAGTGCTAAAGATGTCAGAAAATAAGATTAATAGTTATGTTTATCATGTTCCTACTATACCCCAGGTTTTGTTCTGAGCTTTTAATATGCAGTAACATTATGAGCCTTAGTATGACTTCATTAGAAGCCCAATAAGTAATTACTACCCAGGTGATTTACCGAAGTTCATTTCAAAAGTCAACACTGCAGCTGGGATGGGGAGCTGGGAAATCTGGCTCAAGGTCTAAGATCCTAAGTATTGATCTATACTGCATGCTCTAGGATGAAATGGTCATTTTTCCACTCAGCTATTGCGTATAGTCCCACTAACTAGGGTCTTTTTGCTTTTTTCTTGTTAAATTTCTTATTAGGTGAAGCATTAAACCTTTTTACTGTATTGTAAATTTAAGATATCTCAAAAACTGAAAAGAGAAAGACAGGGAGTTGGAGAGAGAGAAGAAGGAGAAGGGTGAAGGAAGAGAGGGAGGAAGGAAATATATTCTTAGAACTGCATCTATAACTGTTTTGACTCTTAAAAGCTAACTAAAATGTAAAAAGTAAAATCAAAAAAATACATTTTAATGGTAGTTAAATAATAATAATAATTATTATTAGAAACATACTGTATGCTCCAAAGCACTGCCAAATATTTTTCTTCAAAGCTTGTTACAATGCTTGAGGTTTCAAACTGCAGTTTTAATCCTTTGAACTGCAATTCTGTAGTAAAAATCTGTAATGACTCTCTATTAAAATATCAATACATATGATTACTGACGGAACAAAGACATAAGCCTCAGCCATTCTCTCTCATTGCCCAAAACATAATCACTGGAATTTATTCCTTGCCCTTGAATCTCAATTAGGTCTCATACCCTATTGCCTTCATACCCCACTCCCAGAGGCCACCTTAAAGACCAGTTTCTGGAACACCTGAAAGACCACTTACAGGAATTCACCTCCACCTGCTGCCCACTCCCCCCACCCGGATCCCTAGCTTTCTTAAAATATAAAGAGGTCCAGCCCTGGGGGTTGGGACCTTTTGCCACGTGTTTCATCAATGTACACGTGGGCAGTTGGTCACCCATCTCTACGGATTTATTTTCTTTGAATAAATTCAGTCTGGCTGTAAATTTGTACACCAACTCCTCTCTATTCTGAGCCTCTTTTCCTGACAATTACTCCATTTTAGGGGACTTTTATTACATTTAAAAATAAAGGTAAAACTGCAATTTGAAGATTCATGGCTAACTTTTTAACTAAAACAATAATATAGTAATGTTGATAATAAGATATATGAAATGAGAGCATATTTCTGTATAAATGTATAGAAGGGGATAGGAAAGATAAATACCAAGCTATTTTTATAAGCATAGGAGTGCATGGCTGAACATTCATATTTACTTTGTGCAATTCTGTGTGGTGTAAATCATTTTAAAACACCAAAACTGTTTATAGCTTTTATTTAAAAAACTGTAAATATACACACATACACATGTGTATGTATACAATCATTTACATTTTTATGCAAAAAAAAAGTATTTTATATGAGTAACCCAGAACACATAGTAAAAGAGCATTGAAATCAATTAGCCAAAGGAAAAAAATCACATAGTTTTAGAGTCAGACTTGCATTTTAACTTGGATAATGGAATTTTCTAAATGGCATTAGATTTTGACATCTATTTAGTTTCTTGGTTTTCCTATTTGCAAATGACAGTTTAAAAAAAAACACACACAACTACTTGCTAGACTGTTCTAAGGATTATAGTTAGCATTGGTAAACAGCCTCGTAGGTATCAGGTGTCAGTGGATGTTAAAATGCCACCAACTGCTTACTCTGAACACATATTAGTGCCTCTGGCTCAGCAAGCTGAAGCATATTGATAAAATGTGATGGGGAATGAGACCAAGTTCTAGGAGGGAAAAAATAATAAAGACCTGTCATATTTTCTGGGAGGCCCTTCATTTCCCACCTTATCTTTGAAAAGCAGCTTGCTTAAGGTCGTGCCTGGCTTATGAAACTTCCTTTCTTTTAAGCTGCTACTCCCGCGGCCCAACTGCCAGGCCACCAGGCCACTGATCAGGCGGGATCTCTCTCGGAAGCCCAGATGCAAGTCTCTGGCCCTTGCCCTCCTCCTCCACCATCTCCTTAGCTAGCTCTGCCTTCTTTTTTGTTTTTCGTTTTAACTTTGGGTAATGGCTACCACAGTCACATTATTAATAGTAAATTTAGGAATACATAATTGATACATAACACTCTCTGGGCTATGGAGAAAGGGCATTTTAAAATTAAAATTCTTTTTTGTCTTCACCATGTGATAAGAGTTAATGTCATAGAGGTCATGCATATCAGTATTATTTACACCCTCATATGATGAAAGGAAGAGCACTGCACTCCTATTGTACTTGAACTAAAAGTCCATAACCACAGTCTAAATTCGAGAAAATATCAAATTCCACATCAGGGACATTCTGCAAAATATTTGGCTAGTACTGTTCAGAAGAGTCAGTGTTATGAAAGATAAACAAAGGTTGAGGAACTGCCATAGATTATATGTAAAGCCACCACAAAACACACCGAACACCGGAGTAAGGGAAAGGTTTATTAGTGGGGGAAACCTGACAGACTGAAGGGAAGGGGCAAAGAAGGAAAGAGAGAGAGAGAGAAGGAGAGTATAAGAGAGAGATCAAGAGAGAGAGAATGTGTTCAGGAAAAGGTCCTTTTAAAACTTTGCCTGGGGGAGGGCAGGGAAGTAGGAGCAGCGAATCCCATCAGGCTGGGAGTGAAGCTGACACCTGTGGTTGGGCCGTGTGGTCACCTGGCTTCCAGCAATGGTGGCAGGGGTTAGAGCTTAAGATGGTGTCTGGGGCATAGATAGCGCCACAGATAAGACTGTGCCATTTTACTAACATTATAGAAAACTAATTTAGATAATGAAACAGCAATAGGGTGTGGGTTAAGTTGATGTAGGGAGGCACATAGGATAAAATTGATTAGATATGTGAGCTGGAAGACCACGCCTTCACCGCCCCCCTGTGTGATCTCATGCCCACACCTGACCCTACCTGTATGCCCACCTGCCAATCAGGCTACATAGCCACTCCCCTTTGGTAGTGGATAAAAGGCCGGGAACACAGTGGGCCCAGCCCTTTTTTATTTCCCTTTTTCCCTTATTTTCCTTTGCTGCCCTGGATCCCCATGTTGCCCCATGCCTTCGGGGCTCGTGGCCTTCAGGCTGCCTGCTCTCTGCCTTTGCTTTGCTGCCTGTAATAACTTGCTAGTAGCTGCTCATAACCAAATGCTTGCTGCATGTGGCTCTCAGCCTGCTCTCTGCTTGGTATGGTGCCAACTTAATTTTCAGAGTTCCCTTTCTCCTTTAGATAGAGCCCTCACTCTCCTATGCATTTCTCTCACTGAATAAAAAGCTTAGAAACTTACCATGTCATCTGGTCTATTTGTGATACCTTAGATTCCTCACCCCTTTCTTAGGTTCACATCTACTCCTTCAGGTATTCTGTGCAGTTGTTTTAGGAGGATAAAGCAATGTCTGAAGTAGTTGTTCTCCAGCCTTCGTACCTGAAGAGATGTAGATGGAGTACCCAGGTCCTAGCTTCATCCTCCTACCTCTGATTGTTGTGGGTGAACCAACAGAAGGAATGTTTCTCTCTCTCTAGTAACTAACGTGTTCAAATCAAAAATAAAGAATGAGAGGTATAGCAACAAAGGCTGCTTACAAGATTCACTTTATAATATATGAGTCAGTGACAAAGACTTAAGGATAACTTGCAGTATTAGTTTTTAGAAACCAGGCAAGGAATACGTGTAGACCATTCTACACATATATATAAATGGAAAAGTACACGAATAGATGTCTGGCATCATTAGTCATTAGGGA
The DNA here is from genome assembly GCF_051225735.1 of Oryctolagus cuniculus. NCBI lineage: Eukaryota > Metazoa > Chordata > Mammalia > Lagomorpha > Leporidae > Oryctolagus > Oryctolagus cuniculus. The sequence goes on from NC_142871.1 coordinate 120,511,521, forward strand.
ACTGAAAATCAAGAGGACTGGGATATACGGCTTCACATTCACTAGGCTGGCTAGAATTAAAACTCAGACATCAACAAGTGCTGGCTGCAATGTGAAGAAATCAGAACTCCCCTGCACTTTTGTGGGACTCTGAACTGGCAACATCATTTTAGAAAATAGTCTGACAGCTCCTTAAGTGATTAAGTACAAATTTACCATATGACATAGCAATTCTACTTCTTAATACACACAAGAATACCTCAAAAAGTTTATGGAAAATGAAATGAAAAGATAAATTTATTCTGGTGGAAAATATTTGAAATTAGGGATATTTCCAAAATGTGTATTTTTCATTAACTTTTTTTAAAAGATTTATTTATTTATTTGAAAGTCAGAGTTACAAAGAGAGAGAAGAAGCAGAGGGAGCAAGAGAGGACTTCCATCCACTAGCTCACTCCTCAATTGACTGCAATGGCCAGAGCTGCGCCAATCGGAAGCCAGGAGCCAAGAGCTTCTTCCTGGTCTCCCATGTGGGTGTAGGGGCCCAAGGACTTGGGCCATCTTCTACTGATTTCCTAAGCCATAGCAAAGAGCTGGATAGGAACTGGAACAGCCAGGACTCAAACCAGCGCCAACTATGGGATACTGGCACTGCAGGAGGCGGATTTACCTGCCATGACACAGCGCTGGCCCCTCCGTGAACTTCTGAAAGACTCCCTCATATATTCTCAAGAACAAAGAAAACATTCTTATGTCTACAACAAAAAATTAGACACAAGTGTTCACAGCAGCATAATTCATAATAGCCAAAAAGTTTAAATTTTTACAATGTCCATCATGGATCAATGGAAGAGTAGATGAAGAAGTATGGTTGAGGGATTTTTGCAGTGAGTAAAGCTGCTGCCTGCGTTGCCAGCATCCCAGTTCTTATCCCGATTGCTCCAATTCTGATCCAGCTCCCCCAATATGGGCCTAGAAAAAGCAGAGGAAGATGATGCCAGCATTTCGGCCCCTGATCTCTACATGAGAGATCCTGATGAAGCTCCTGGCTTCAGCCTGGCCCAACTCTGGCCTTTGAAGCCATCTGGGGAATGAACCAATGAATAGAAGATGGACCTCTCTCTCTCTCTCTCTCTCTCTCTCTCTCTATCTGTAACTCTGAGTTTCAAATAAAATAATCTTTAACAAAAATATGATAGACTGAGTCTATGGAATATTATTTGACCATGAAAAGTCACAAGAGACTTAATACTGGATAATTCCATCAATATGATAATCCACAATAGGGAAATTAATAGAGACAGGGAGGAGGTAGTCGTAGCTTAGAGCCAGGAGGGGGTATGGAAAAAAAAAGGTAGTTGCTAAAGGACATGGGTTTCTTTTTGAGATGATGAAAATGTTCTAAAATTGACTGTGGTAATGGTTGCAGATACCTGTGAATATGCTGAAAATCATTTCATTGTACACCTTAAATGGATAGCTTAAATGATATCTAAAAATAAAACTCAATAAAACTGTTCTTAAAATTTAAAAATGGGGCCAGCACTGTGGCATAGCAGGTAAAGCCATCGCTTGCAATGCTGGTATCACATATGGATGCCGATTCGAGACCCGGCTGCTCCACTTCCAATCCAGCTCTCTGCTGTGGCCTGGGAAAGCAGTAGAAGATGACCCAAGCTCTGGGACCCCTGCACCCACGTGGGAGACCTGGAAGAAGCTCCTGGCTACTGGCTTCAGATCGGCATAGCTCTAGCTGTTGAGGCTAACTGGGGAGTGACCCAGCGGATGGAAAAACCTCCCTCTCGCCCTCTCTCTCTCTCTCTCTCTCTACTGCTCCTTCTCTCTGTGCATGACTCTGACTTTCAAATAAATAAATAAATCTTTAAACAAATTAAATAAAAATTGTTTCTCAGCATTGATGAAGCTGGAAATTTAAATAAATAAATAAAAGAGCTGCCTTCCCTTAGGATGCTCCAATATAGTACAGGGGGTAAGCAGTACTAACAAATATAAGCAATTATGTTAAAGCTCTTGTCTAGACATCCTAACCCTTTTTTATTTATTTATTTTATTTTTATTTTTTGACAGGCAGAGTAGACAGTGAGAGAGAGAGACAGAGAGAAAGGTCTTCCTTTTGCTGTTGGTTCACCCTCCAATGGCCACCGTGGCTGGCACGCTGTGGCTGGTGCACCGCGCTGATCTGATGGCAGAAGCCAGGTACTTATCCTGGTCTCCCATGGGGTGCAGAGCCCAAGCACCTGGGCCATCCTCCACTGCACTCCCTGGCCACAGCAGAGAGCTGGCCTGGAAGAGGGGCAACCGGGACAGAATCCGGCGCCCCGACCGGGACTAGAACCCGGTGTGCCGGCGCCGTAAGGCGGAGGATTAGCCTGTTGAGCAGCAGCGCTGGCCAGATATCCTAATTCTTAAACCAGGAAATTTTTTTTTAACACTTTATATAAACCAGCCAGCTGAATGGTTCTGGAAATTAGCCTCATTTGCAAGTCGGTAAATCAAAATGTGTGCTACATGTAAGATTCATTTCTTCATTCCAGCAATACTAGACTGAGATGATAAGAGAGAAGGAAATATTAATCATTTACTTAAAAAAAACATCACCTTAGGCAGCAATGCTGGCACTTCCAAGGCTCCGTGTCTCCCTTGTTGCAAGTAATTTAAAATGGGATTTGTTAGGGTAAGGCTGTCTCTATGGCCTTCCTCACACCATTTGGACTTCCTTTGGAGATTTTTCCCCTTTCAAGTCTATCTTTAATTCAGTTCACTCAAATGATATTTATCAATTGTATACTGTGGAAGTCATTGTATTGACTCTCAATAATAAATGATGTGCAAAAGAGACACAGCCCTTGTTCTCATGGAACTAACTGGCCACAGATAGAAATAAACATTTTAATAAATGAGATGTAGATACAAACACTACATAAATATGCCATATACAAAAACTGTACTAAGACAAGATAGAATAGTGATTAATAGAAGCTGGGGGAGGGGGACACTGTGCCTAGTGGGTAGAGCTGCCACCTGCAGTGCCAGCAATCCCATATGGGTGCCCATTTGAGTCCCAGCTGCTCCACTTCCTATCCAGCTCTCTGATGTGGCCTGGGAAATCGGTAGGAGATGGCCCAAGTCTTTGGGCCCCTGCACCTGTGTGGGAGACCCGAAGGAAGCTCCTGGCTCCTGGTTTCGGATCAGCGCAGCTCTGGCTGTTGCGGCCAATTGGGGAGTGACCCAGCGGATGGAAGACCTCTCTCTCTCTCTCTCTGGGTCTCCTCTCTGTGAAACTCTGACTTTCAAATAAATAAATAAATCTTTAAAAAAATAGAAGCTGGGAGGACTTGGGGCATAGGGACAGATAGAGAGAGTTTGGATAATAGGTACCAAATCAGAGATAGATCAAAGGATTAATTTCCTAATGTTATACAGAATGGTGGAGGCATCTGTAGTTCACAACAATCCAAAATATATTTCATGAACAAATGGAAGAAAGGAGCTCCAAATATCCAATCACAAAATAATGTCGAGGAAGGGGAAATGTTGATTACCCTTATTTGACCAGAACACATTGTATACATGTGCTGAAATGTCATACCATAGCCCCAACGTTTGTACAATTATTGTAATAAATTTTTTTTTGAAGACAGAGTTACAGAGAGAGGTAGCGACAGAGGGAGAGGTCTCCCATCCACTGGTTCACTCCCCAGATGGCCGCAATTGCCAGAGCTGCACCAATCCGAAGCCAGGAGCCAGGAGCTTCTTCCAGGTCTCCCACGCAGGTGCAGGGGCCCAAGGATTTGGGCCATCTTCCACTGCTTTTCCAGGCCATAGCAGAAAGCTGGATCAGAAGAGGGCATCCGGGACTAGAACCCAGCACCCATATGGGATGCCGGCACCTCAGGCCAGGGCTTTAACCTGCTGCACCACAGTGCTGGCCCCATAATAAAAATTTTTTAGAAGAGAAAACAACAAGTTCAATAAGAGATAATTTGAGTTGAGAACCTGCTTTAAAATGAGAGGTCAAAGATGTCTTTGCTAAGTTTGTGGCATTTTACCTAAAAAGCTAAAGATTGTGTGTATGGGATTGAAGGAGAGAGTGTGTAAGAACAGTGATGTAATTAGAGAAAAAAAACTTCTGTGAGGAGCTGAACAAGAAAAATATTTCTTTTTCCAAGTTGTACATGACGCAGTTTACCTCATTTAAAAAGACTTTCATTTAGAAAAAGAGCAGCAAATGAGAAATTCTGGAAGTGAACAGAGTGAATGTCAAATCCTGCAACAACCCCCATTATTTTGGATGGATGTAAACTTCTCATTATTTTGAGGGATTTCTGTGCTTATAGTGTCACAGAGAAAAAAAGATACAATAGGTCTGGAGTTATTTCATACTTTATCACTTTGTTAAATGGCTTAAAACCACATTTATTTATGTTAAAGTTTAGATGTTCTTGCAGGGCATAATTTCTTTCTTAGTTTTCAAAAGCTTGCATGTAGTTTAATAACATAAATGTCTTGCATTTATAATTTGATGACAATCTCATGGATACTCTTTAGGTTACTGCAAAAGTGTGGGGTGTACACATGTATTCCTATAGTCAGGTATGTGAATTCCGTCCTATTGTGTCATGCATTAGGAATGCTAGTAGTAGACATTTTCAAATTATTTAAATTGTACATTTATTTATAAGTTCTGATTTCATGTTCTCTGAGTAAAAGCATACAAAAAAGATTAAAAAAAAAACCTTGTTGCTTTTTTTTAATCATTTGTTATGATATAGACTTCAGCCAAGCCTTTACTTGCACCTCTCTCTTCCATATTTTGCATAGAATATGTTGGAAATGCTACTTAATGAAAGGAATTTTTTAATTCAAAAGCAGACCTGTTCCACCTTGAGACCAGTTCCAGCTGAGGATAGCACAAGTATCTGTGTCACTGCAATCCACATGGAATTCTGGGGTCATCATTCACTTTTCAATACTCTTCCAATAGATGAATAATTGCTGGAGATCTAGTGGTCAACATACGGACTACAATGAACAATATTGCATTGTACACTTGTAATTTACTAACCAGCTAAATCTTAAATCTTCTCATGATACACATATATACACACACATACACACAATGGCTTAGCAGTGTAGAACTAATGGATATGTTAATTAGTTTTATTGTGGTGATAATGTCACAAAATTTATGTATATGGCCAGTTAAATAGCATCCTAGACATTTGTACAACCAACTGATCATTTGACTTTTCCCACTCTATATCGTATGTTCTTCAAACCAGCTTTTGGGAACACCAGTTAGTTTACAGTGCATAATGTTTTCCAAAGGGTGGGGAGCTTTACGCAGTTTTGCCCATTTTTTTTTCTTGTGATGTCATTGGGGTGCCTTACACATGCAGCTTGATTCCACACACAGAGCCATCCCCTGTCCTTATCAACACCTCACAGCCTGTGAACCTCTCAGTGTGCCTCTGCCCTTGGTCACAAACATGAGGTTCAAATTCCCTCTCATGGCCATAGGCCTGGAGGTGGCCATGATTGTTTTATTTTCATTATTTGTTCAGTATGAAACAGATCACAATACTACCTCACATATCAACAACACTATGGCAGCAGACATGGATGGATTCCTGAAATTATATCCTTGTGAGTAGGCGATTTACTTTTTATTAGGCAAATTGTGCTTCTTTGTTTTCTCATAATGTGAAATCTTTGAATATTGTAAGCTCTTGAACTCTTTGTAGAAGTATGCTAAGCATCTTTATTTCTGCTATGCTTTTGTTTGCTAATCTACATGATTAAGGTGTTTTGATGGAAGCTGCATCTATTAAAATATCAGGAAAAGAAGGTGAAAATTTAAAAAATTGGCTGTTTGCATGTTTCCTCTCTGCAACTAAATGATTTTTTTCTCTTGATCCCTAGTTCTGCACAGAATACAAATTTCACACCTTCCCCTAACCCAAAGAAAGTGGCTAAGGGGAACTTAAAAGTAAGAGAGGTGATCTGGATTTTATGTGGGGACCATAAGATATATAAAAAGGTGTATTTAGAATAGTGTAGAACTTAATGAAGTTTCAATTGAAAAGCGTGTACTCAGGATTTTATAGCACTCTGAAAAGAAAGCAATTTATTCCTTTGAGATGGAAAAAACTTGTGAGCATTTACCTAACACATTTGAAAAGCAGCATCCTTCCCTCAGAATAGTGACCAGGAAAAGGAGGAGTTTAGTTTCAAATTTAGGAAGATAGACTATGAAATAGTTAACACGATAATGCTAACTAACACTTTCTTATTATGAACCAGACGTATTCACTACCTCATTAATCCAGGAGGAATATGGTAGTGATCCCTGTTAGACAGGTTGCTTAACTCTTTAACGAAGATAATCTTATTTTTTAATTTAATAATTTGACACCTATTTTTCCATTCCTATATTTTTTTAGGGAATTAATGCAATGAGAAGTATTTTTATGGTGAAATTATGGCCTAGAGCTGCTACCTGACTTAGCAAAAATAAAAAGGTGGAGACTAAGGGCAAAGTTATGATCATAAATCTAATACTTGTATTCCAGTCTACTTTTCTTTATACTGCATAGATATCCAAGAGGGTTCTTCATTAAATATGTTTTATACTTTGTATATTAAAGAACAATACAACAGA